>NW_027213187.1:25000-27500 GCF_042767895.1 Penaeus vannamei | reverse complement strand
TAAACTGCCAGGCTGTTTCAAGCCAATCTGATGACACTGTGATTCCCTTTGACATAATGCTGTTTTATAAGTAGAAAAAGAACAAAGCATACACCACTGGTTTCTTGGTGCAGTTTTCCGACATTATTTACTTTAAAAACAAAGAAGACTTGCTATTTTCTTTTCTTATAAAACAGTGATTATTATTTTAGAAAGATAGGTAAATTGGTTAATAAAAT
Organism: Penaeus vannamei; assembly: GCF_042767895.1. Classification (NCBI taxonomy): domain Eukaryota; kingdom Metazoa; phylum Arthropoda; class Malacostraca; order Decapoda; family Penaeidae; genus Penaeus; species Penaeus vannamei. Next base: position 27,282 of record NW_027213187.1, on the reverse strand, counting down.
AACCATATTATCTCTCATTTATTTCTTCTTTTGGTTTTATGGCTAATTGGTTCTTGAAGATTAGTTCTTTAGTCAAACATGAAGCACATACCTTGTAAGTGCATCCTTTTTTATTATGCTTTTAAAGAGGATGCTTTTGACCGGTGAAATTCCAAATCAGTTTCTTATTTGGAGTCAGTTACAGGAGAAAAAAAGTTAGTTTTTTATATCCTCTTCTCATGATGGATACACAGCTCAGGGAGTAAAGCTGATCTCAGTTTTTTACCACATGCAAACAGTGTTCATTTCTGTCACTGCACACACATCATTCATTGCTCATAGTTCATTATTTACTTATCAGTAACCATTAAGAGCTGTAACATTTTATGGATCATTTTTTGCATTTAGATGATTTAGTATTTTGTAAAAGATTATAGTATATAATCCTCTTCAGCCACCATCTGCAACTCGTTCATCCTTGTTCAGCTTTGTATCCACATGAATAAAATAGTCTTGCCATTGTCAGGCACTGAATGTCCTTTAGGTTCGTTCACACCCACTTCAGTCACTCATTATTTATGTTATCATTGGCCCATTGGATAATGCTTACATTGACTATAAGTATTATCGAATGTGGTTAATACACAAATGTGTATGCTATCATGTAGTTTGTAATTGAAAGTAAATGGGTCTGACCTTTGTATGTTTAGACAGAAGTTTCAATAAATGATATTTTTAATTTTCTGTTTTAATGTCCAACTGTGAATGATTGAAATTTTGTGCCATGTCAGTTATATAGAAAATGCATTCCACTACTGTATACATATAATATAGATATACATATATTTGTATGTGTATACATATAAGTATGTATATACATGTTTGTATATATATATGTATATATATATATGCATATATTATGAATATCTATGTATATATCATCATCGTCATCATGGGGGCTGACGCCGACGGGGGCGCATAGCCGCATCCACCCTTCGCTTCCACCTACGAGGATCCCTCATGGCTAGACGCCAGGCAGGGACTCGGCAGATCTCTAGTTCTTCACGGCAGGTTTGGTCGATCTGGCCAAGCCATGACTTCCTCGGTCGTCCCACAGGCCTCCTCCACCCAGGGTTGTCTCGAACAGAGACGACCTGATGGGTAGGATCATCCTGAGGAAAGCGAGCCAGGTGGCCGTATAGCCTGAGTTGGCGATCACGGATAGTGCAGATAACAGGGCTTGTGCCAGTCTCACGGTGCAACCGTTGGTTGGACACATGGTCCCGCCAACAGTACCCCATGATTTGGCGCAAGGACCTATTACAAAAGGCTTCAAGACGAGCCTCCAAGGCACAGGACAATGTCCAGGTTTCCCTACCGTATAGCAAAACTGGCATTATCAGGGCCTTGAAAACCCATAGCTTGGTCCTTCTGCACAGGTACCGACATCTCCAAATACTCTTGTTGAGAGAGTTCATGACCCCTGCTGCCAGGCCAATCCGTCTGCTGACTTCATGGTCTGACAGCCCAGAGTTATGAACTACACTACCAAGGTATGTATAGCTCTCTGTGACTTCAATGTCCTCGCCGCAAGCACGTACCGACTGAACAGGTTCTCCTAACAAGTCCCCAAATTCCTGGACCTTGGTCTTGGTCCAGGAGACCTCTAGACCCAGGGGCTTCGCTTCATTGCTAAATGCATCAAGAGCCGCCACTAGGGTTTCCAAAGACTCAGATAGAATGGCAACGTCATCAGCAAAGTCAAGGTCTGTAACCTTGATATTGCCCAGCGTTGCCCCACAATGACTTTGAACAGTAGCTCTGCCCAGTATCCAGTCCATGCAAGTGTTGAAAAGAGTTGGTGCAAGGACACAGCCTTGCCTCACTCCTGAACTAACAGGAAAGAAGCTCGACAGGCCCCCACCACACTTTACAGTACTTTCAGTACCAGTATACAGGCTTGCTATTAGTCCAATAATCCTTGTTGGTATTCCTCTCAGCCTCAGGATCTCCCAAAGTGACTCCCGATGCACCGTATCGAACGCCTTCTTGAGGTCGATGTAGGCTGCAAGCAGCCCACGCCCGAACTCACGACGGCGCTCTACAATGACTCGAAGCGCGAGGATACGGTCTATTGTGGACTTACCAGGAGTGAATCCGGATTGCTCCAGTCTCTGGTGCCTCAGTAGATGGTCTCTGATACGTCTCAGAAGGATGTGGGCGAGAACCTTGCCTGGTACACTGAGCAGTGTGATGCCTCGGTGATTGCTGCAGTCCCAACGGTCCCCCTTCCCCTTCCAGAG
>NW_027213187.1:0-7500 GCF_042767895.1 Penaeus vannamei | reverse complement strand
AACACGTTACAATGCCGAAATCTAAGCATTTGGAAGCCTTATTTAATATGCTTGACGGTCTTTCATCATCCAAATCTTAAAACTAGCCATTACTCATTCATCAACCTGGCTTGGTATTTTTTTCAGAGGAATATTCAAATAGGTAAACACACACACACACGCACACACACACACGCACAACACACACATACGCCGATTTACTCTCAATAATCAAGTTCATCCACAGTATATTGATGTAGAATTAATTTTTAATTGTTGAACACAGTATAGAATATGAAGAATTTTCAATAAATACCCGGTTATGTTACGGACAGCACACCTTTTGCGGGAAATCTATCGTTTCACCATTCATAAACGGGCTCTACTGAATGATCGCTCCCACATAGACCAAGATCTCCTACTCAAAATTCAAGCAGGAATGGAGTGGGTTATTTTCGATTCCGATTTATGGAAATCCTTGAATTCCGACTAATATCTGGAAAGTTTTGAATAACTGAAACTCGTGCTAAAACCAGAAGCACGTTGTTACTTCTGGATATCACAGGAAACAATCAATCACTGCACAAAATCCTAGTCTAACGCAATACTAAACTGTTTTAGTCTTGAAGGTTGGAGAGCGAAGAATAAAACATGAAGCCGTAGGTCAGCACATATTTTAAATAGATCTTTTAACACAAATATGCATTGTAAGAAATCTTGTTTCACATGACCGCGTTGGAGTCAACTGCAGTCGAATTTACCTAAACTTAAGTATTCACGAATTGCATTTAAAAATATTGACATAGTTTATCATTCTCTTGTTACTGTGGTGAACAATTCAAACAGAGGGACCAGAAAATTTCTACATGGGTCATATTTGCATATCAAAGATCAACAGCAAAATATAAGGACTCTATTGTAATTTTGACACTGACACTGATTTTCAAATGGACACAGTCCCAGCATGATGTCAAGATCCATGCTTGTTTAAAGAAAACCGGTATGATGACACAGTCACAGACTGGAAATTATAAATTTATGTAGAAATGAACATACGTTGTAGAGATGGTTGAATTAAGTTTATCTATATAAATGGATTGCTTACCTATGCATGTTCACCACTTACTCAAATGCACAAAACCCCATCACTTCTATAAAATTTACAGGTGCCATAATGGTACATAATCAAAACAGAGACACCTTTATTGTTAAGGTTTATCACAAAATAAGCTTTAGTAAAAGAAAAGAAAAGAAAGGAATAATATATATATATATATATATATATATATATATATATATATATATATATATACATACATACATACATACATACATATATATATATATATATATATATATATATATATATATATATATATATATATATATATATATATATATATCAAATCCTTCATGTCGCTATCGGCTTTCAAGAGGTTTCTTGCCCTTGCTCTTATCGCTACTAAAACAAAGAAACCATTTACTATGTGAAAGAACAACGTGGCAACTCACCCCAGAGTCTGAGGTCCTCCGACTCATTTTCTTCATTCGAATCAGTTGACACCTACGTTTGCAAATGTATAGTATTAAAGATCACATATTATTGCTCTACACCACTCTCTCTCTCTATATATTTTATATCAAAAGTAAACCTGGCGAATTAGAGTACTCCAACTTCCAGGGTAAGTTGCTAGTTATTTCTAGTTCCATAAACCAACCTTAACCAGATTCTTCCTCATAATTAAGCGCTAAAGATGAGCTTGGGGCCTTAACAATTTTTTTTATCGAGAGACAAATTTATATCTAGAAGTTCTGGATTTGGGACAAATGAACACACACACACACGCAAATATATATGTGGCGCCGATTTCACCGTTTTGCAGTCGTGGTATGAAAGTTTCTCCTCCTTACTATGACAATTTTGGGCAATTGGAAAGGCGGGTAAATGTGACAGGAAAGAGGTATCTAGTAGCTAAATAGCATTCACGAATAAAGGATACAAATTGCCAATTTACTTAAGAAAACAATCTTAATGTTCACACTATTCTAAAATACGCAAAATAAGAAAAGAAATTAGTAAATATGTAATAAATGTTTGTACTTCGTTATACCTCCGACACAGGTCTACCCTTCCTGCATAGGCCTACCCAAGTAATAAAACAATGGCACTAAATACATTAATATTGGTCTTCCTCGTCTATTTTACGATTGTTTTGGGCGAATTTTACGTTTATTCCGATGTTTTTTGAGGTCTGCCGTTAAAAAATATTATTATTATTATTTTTTAAAGGAAATCATTGATCTGCACCATTTGGGTTGCAGCTGCAGCGTATAAAAGACAAGCCTATATTTGTAGAAAAAGAGTTAAATACTGATGAAGACACGCATTAGTCAAACCAAGTCAAGCGTAGTGAAGATATTAATTGCCATACTTTTTTCTTAATTTATAGAAATAATTACTGTATTGACTTTTAGCAGTAGCTGAATATTTATAGCATCAACAGCACCAAGAACAGCTCTAGTAGCATTAGCATTAATAATGTCAGTAGTATTATCAATAATACAAGTAAGAGCAGTGTGGTATTCGAAGCAACAGTGACTAGCGACTGTAACAAAAGGAGTATTTGTCATTGTAGAAGGCATAAAACAAAACCGAATATCTGAATTTCTCACAACAAATAAGAAACCGTTTTTAACATTTGAGAAAAAGAAATTATATATATATATATATATATATATATATATATATATATATGTGTGTGTGTGTGTGTGTGTGTGTGTGTGTGTGTAGGGTTAATAAATAACAGACGTGAGAACTTGCTTCAGTTACTCTTTGTTTACACTCCCGCAGTCGAGCGGTGGGGCGCTGTTGCCTCATCCCAACATATCGTACACTCCTCCCTCCCTAATGTATATGTACTCTGTTTTTTTCTCAGCACAAATATATAAACTAGGTGGGCGTTCCTGTAACGAAATCAGAGCCACCCAGGTCGCAAGATTTGTCTCCTTGGCTGTCTCCCTGGTTCTGGTGTTGGATGTGGGGTTGCCATGGTAACCTAAAGAGGCCTTAGGTGTCTCCGATTGCGAATCGAGTGACAACCACTGCCATCCAGTCTGACGGACTACTGAGTGTGGAAGGGCCTCTGTAACCACACACTATCTGTTCCAAACTTTTGTGGCTTGGTTTTGCTTACACACCGGTGTACCAGGTGTCAGGGTGATGAGGGTCTTTGGCGTCCCCTGCTTCCCTATGTGTGCTGTTGGGCTGTTGCTAGGTCTCATGATTGTAAGGCCTGCTGCCAGTGCATGTCTACCTTATAAAACTGAATGTACATCGGTATTCCGTCTCCCAGCTGCCATGGCTTGTTGTGTGTGCAACTTACTTCCCGAAGAGCCATATTCAAGTATTGCAGCACAGCTTTAGACCTTGTCTGAATCTAGACTGCCTCCGGCCCCTGTGTTCGCACATAGCTGTCTGTAGACCACGATCTTGGCTCAATCATTTGATTGTGCGTACTGGGCAGAGGACGTTCTCATTACAACGCCCCACCTGGTCCAGAACTTGCACACCTTATCACTAGTCAGTTGGTGCCACCGTCAGCCCCAAGGTACAAAGTACTAGCGGAACAAAACCAGTATCTTGCTTGACGTAGCACCATGTGGCAGGTGACTGATCTCTACCCAGCCTTTGCACCTGTCAGCATACGTTATGTACACCTGTCCCTCTGGCGAGGGGGCCAGGTTGAGAGGTTCAGCTTCATGAGATGAAGTGTGCACACTGTGTGTCACAGGCATCACAAAAGAACTACTGGTCGCCTTCCATTTCCGGCCAGTACACTGCCTGCCATGCCTTCCAAAACATGTTAAGTCCCTGTTAGCTGTAACCTGACTATGTAGAGCCTCTGGTATTACAAGGCGGACAGCTCCCTGGTCAAACATGTACGTCACTAGACCCTGCCAAATAGCCAGTCTGTCCCTCATGTTACAGAACCGATGCAGACAGGCCTGAGCACAATGTTGGTGTCAATCACCTGCAGACACCTTGGTTATTAGCAGCTGATATTCTGGGTCCTTGGATGCAACCTGCTGTATTGCTGTATTAAAGCGTGACGCGGTCGGCACTAATGGGTGCGGTAGTTGCTGCAGTAGCCACGGTGACCTCCAGGTCGTATGTTTGGTCCTGATCTGCGGCTTCAGTCAGCACACAGAGCGCTAGGTAGCGGGACAGAAAGTCAGATGCACGATCACAATTGCCTTATAGATATTTTACCTGAAACCAGCACTGCAGTTTTTTCTTTTAGGGCGAAAAACCCGGGATTTACAATGTCTCTCACTGCACTGTTATAATGACCAGGTTAGGGCAGCCGAGCAGGAACATCCATGCCTTATAAAGACACCAGCCACCGCTAGGCCCGCAACCTCCCCTGGAGCATAACTGGTCTCAGCAGGTGTCATATGGTGGCTGCCACACAGTGCGAGGCATCACCAGTTCCTGCAACAGAATGGGGGCAACCCTTGCTGGGCAGTTGCAGTACTGCTGAAGGATGATGAACCCTATGCCCACTTTGCTTCAGTCGATAATGGCGATGGTGGGTCGCTCCTTATCATTTTAAGGCCAGGCCGTCCTTTGCCAGCTGACATACCACATGCGTTGCTCATAAAAATCTTATGCATCTGTGAGTCCCAGTATACCCTCTTGCCCTGTGGTTTCCACAGCAGCTCCCTGAAGGTCCCCATAATCGGTGCTGTGGCTAGAAATGGTGCCAGTTGGTTCACAAATGCATACCACAAGCGAATGTCTATCAGAGAAGGCATGTCTGGCATCCCAAAATTTCTAATTACTGCCAGACGTTCCCTCCTGCAGAGCCTGAATTTCTCTGGCCTCTGGGTGATACCCTTCTTGGCACACAACTCTAGGAACTGTGAACACACTTCAGCTTCCTTGAGTTTCCTGCGATGGCCTCATCGTACCTCCTGGTGTATGCATCTGGGGCTGCACAGTGACCCATGGGCGTCCTACGGTATTAGACACATTCATAGTAACAGGGGTGATAAATGTGGTAAGCCTCCTACTGGCCTCCTTCAGTTCCACCTGATGAAAGCTCCAGTGTGTATATATTAACACATACATATGTATATACATTCACACATATGCGCACACAAATGTACAAACACACATGCATATATGTATATATGTACAGTACACACACACACTCACTCACTCACTCACTGTAGGCGCCTTAATGATGGGCCCCACAAGAGTCTCTTCAGAAGCGTGGGATCGTATCCCACTGCTGCCACCAGTTGTAGACGGCCAATGAGGGGCCCTACAAGAGTATAGGGTTGAAGGAAGATAACCAAGATATCTTGACTCCTTTATTGAGGGGTAATGTTATAGTGTGGCTGCTCCTCAGAACGAGGTATTGCTCCTTGACTCCCCGCAGGGAATATGCCTGTCATCTCCTACAGTGGTCAGAGGATTGCCATAAGTCACGTATTTAGCATGTGGCAACCAGTGATTGACAAGGAAGCGTTACAGCAATACATAGCTCTTGCGGAAGGGAATAGACAACACAACATGGGATGTCCAGTGTGGCAAGAAGAGAGAAATAAGCTGGTAAAGCAATGATCATAAGTATTTGGATATGTATGTATTATATAGATATTGAATATAGTAATATGATATAGATATATCCAGATTACACACCCACACACCCACACGCATATATATATATATATATATATATATATATATATATATATATATATATATACATATACATATATATATATACATATATATATATATATATATATATATATATATATATACATATATATATATATATACATATATATATATATATACATACATATATATATACATATATATATATATATATACATACATATATATATACATACATATATATATATATATATATATATATATATATATATATATATATATATATATATATGCAGATTTGTCTGTGCGTGTGCTTATGTATGTATAGTAATGGAATCCCTAAACAGATACTTTATAGCGAGATGATTCAAGGTGCTTAAAGGATTGCATTAAAAAATTCCTTGCAACGTATGAAATCGTTGGCCATGTCTGGGAAATGACCTTTCATGGAAGGGGAAAAGGAGGCAAGTGTATTAACAAGTGTTGCGAATCTTTCCAAGAAAACGCGGCAAGGTGGCTCCATGTCAAACCCGACAGACCATCAACACTTCCGTGCGTATTGCATGTGTCTGTCTGCAGCGGCTCTCCGTACCCAAATTCGACCAGCACATGGTCCTCAACGATCTTACGTGCCCCGTTGGTTGAAAGATCTGTAAAAAAACTTCTGGTCTAACACGCCATATGAACATCCATAACAACTGGCCTTTTTAATCCATAAACATTATATATATGAAAACACGCACACACACAAATATATATATATATATATATATATATATATATATATATATATATATATATATATATATATATATATATATATATACGTGCATACAATGTAACAGTCATTCTATCTACCTAACTATCTATCTCCATTTCTCTATGTAGATGACAGCATTAGCCAAAAGTTTTATATTGTTCATTGTAAATTGCTTTCATTCTAATCCTGAAACTCAGTAACCGCCTTAAAATACTGACGACGGCCGGTTTCGTAAAATTGAGCGAGGCCCAGCGCAATGAATATTTTTATATACAGACATGCATATACACAAAAATGAATGCATATCTGTTTATCTATCAGATATATACACATACATCTATCTATCTATACGGTAGATGTGCATATCTAGACAGATAAGCATTTATATCAGTGTATATGCATGTCCGTATATTTGTCATTGTGTCTGGCCTCGCGCAATGATAACAAATAGGCTGAGAAACCAGCCAATGGAAAAGAAAGAGCAAGTATAAAGTATTGTCAGGAGTAGTTTGTAAGAACCCCGGGCCATGAAAGTATTAATCAATCACACTTACATTTACAGGCGTGTGAGAGAGTAAGAGTAGATAAAAGGATACAAAAAGAAAGAAAGAAAAAAAAAATCCAAGGAAAGTCACCTTGGGCGTCCACAAGTCAGATGATATTCCAAGCCAATCACGAAACACAAAGACCAGAGCGAAGTCCGCCATTGGTTAGAAATCATAAATGACGTAGCCAATAGGAAGTACGCTGTCAAACAGGGAAATATCAGATATTTTGGAAATCCGTAACAGACGACAAATTGGCGTCAGCGATTGAGGGCGAGTAAGTTGGTGAGTGCTTTAAAGGAAAGCCAAGATACGACTTGTTTCATTATCTATTTATGATCTGTGTATTCTCTTTAGGCTTTAGTAATCATACATTTGTGTCTAATATTATGTGATGTGAAACATTTGGACAATTAAATAGGAAGACAGATGAACAGGTAGGTAGACAGAACTAAACTAAATATTTAAGGATTTTTTTCTGCATTTTTGGTGATGCCAATGATAAAGATAAGGAATTAAGGAGGACA
>NW_027213185.1:40000-45401 GCF_042767895.1 Penaeus vannamei | reverse complement strand
TTGATACTATAAGGAAGAATTAAATTCCGTTTTCTTGATAATATAAGGAAGAATTAAATTCCGTTTTCTTGATACTATAAGGAAGAATTAAATTCCGATTTCTTGACAATATAAGAAAGAACGATGATAAAATGTTTTATTATCATCGATGTTGATTCAAATTCCGATTTCTTGGGACTATAAAGGATTACGCAGCTGCTATCGCTATTTCTATCAATAAATCGGATCGCTAGAGTTGAACCTTTACTCAAATTAACAGCTTATATCAAGAATAGGGAGAAGAATACTGATAGGCGATCAAAGTCCATGTACAAGTAGGATTAATGATAAGCAGTTCAGGTACAAACTAAAATCTAGATCCAATAAAATCAGCACTATCTAAATTACACACAAGCGTGCATAAACAATTTGTAGTTAGTGTGTGTGTTTGTTAGTGCATTTGTGTGCGTATTTGTGTGTATTAGTGTGCGTATCAGTGTCCGTATTAGAGTGTATTTCCGTGCGTATCTGCGTGTGTATTTGTGTGAACACGGAGACACAAAAAAGACGATGTGTACCTGAACAAAAAAACAAATATTCTAACTCCTAGAAAAATAAGAACACGGAAAAGGCCAAAACCGGAACCACGCAACACAGGCGCGAATTTACACCCCCCATCCCCACTTCAAATCAAAAACAAACAAACAAACACCCCGAAAAACAAACAAACACAAATTCCACCCACTCCCTCCCTCCCAAAACGCACACATTCGGGGTGGGTTCGCTTTGAGGACGAGGAAGCGGTGAGCGGGTGCGCGCTGTCCCACCCACCCTCCCTCCCTCCCTCCGCCTCCCTCTCCCATTCCCTTCCTCCCCCCCTACCGTCCCTCCCTCCCTCCCTCCCGCCTCTCCTTTACCCTCTCTCCCCCCTCCTCTCCCTCTCCCTCCTCGTCCTGTATGGCAACACCGTTCTGAATCCTGGCAAGCTGCAGCCTGGAGGTTTTGGCCGCACAGAACGCAACGCGGTGTTATGTCCCGACTCTCCGGCCCACAACCCGGCCGCTCCTGCCATGCCACTCGAGGTCTCTCTCTCTCTCTCTCTCTCTCTCTCTCTCTCTCTCTCTCTCCTGTTTTACTCTTCGGTTTTTTTTATTTGCTTTGTTGGGTCTCTTGGTTGATTCTTATTTCATGTTCTCTTCCCTCTCTTACTTTATTTCTCTCCGTTCGCTTTTCTTGTGGTTTATTTCTCTCGTCTCTCATTTTTCACTTGTGATATCTTGTTCTCCGTGCTCTCGCTCATCGCTACTTAATTTCTCTCTCTCTCTCCTACTTTATTTTTGTCTTCTCTCACTCGTTTTCCCTCTTCTCGCGCTCGCTCTCTTCCCACACCTTTATTTCTCACTTTCTCGAAGCTAACTCAAGAAATGCAGACGTTAAAAAATGAAAGAAAAATCACTGGAGCTGCAAATAAATTGCAAACAACATACCAACATTCTTATCCATTTATTTCCTTACTTCGCGACAAAATGCTCAGCACACAGACAGAGGATATTTCATTCAAGTGTCCACGAAGAAATCCTGATGAATGCTGAACGCAGGATAAACGCTAATTAATTATTCACTTCACTATCACTACTATTATCGTCGCTTAATACCGTTTCATGTGTGTGTGTGTGTGTGTGTGTGTGTGTGTGTGTGTGTGTGTGTGTGTGTGTGTGTGTGTGTGTGTGTGTGTGTGTGTGTGTGTGTGTATAAATATAAATATATAAATATACATGTATATATATAAATATAAATATAAATATACATGTATATATATAAATATAAATATAAATATACATGTATATATATATATATATATATATATATATATACATATAAACATAAATATACATGTATATATACATATAAACATAAATATACATGTATATATACATATAAACATAAATATACATGTATATATACATATAAACATAAATATACATGTATATATACATATAAACATAAATATACATGTATATATATATATATATATATATATATATATATATATATATACATACATGTATAAATATATAAATATAAATATATATATATGTATAAATATATATGTATATATCTAAATCTAAATATATATGTATATATCTAAATATAAATATATATGTATATATATATAAATATAAATATATATGTATATATATATGTATATATATAAATATAAATATATATGTATATATATAAATATAAATAAAATGTGTATATATATAAATATAGATGTATATATATAAATATATGTAAATATATGTATACACACACAATTTCGTGAATGTGTTTTCGATACACTTACACAATTCCGGAAAATACAGAAATATGCATATTTCATACATCAATTACCTATACAAGTGCACACGCACATGCATATACACACCATTCATTCTCAAAGACATCACAGCGAACACCCATACAAACACATACATCGCCGCGAATCCACAACATACTCGCATACATTGCCGCGAATCCACAACATACTCGCATACATTGCCGCGAATCCACAACATACTCGCATACATCGCCGCGAATCCACAACATACCCACACAAATACACATACATCGCCGCGAATCCACAACATACCCACACAAATACACATACATCGCCGCGAATCCACAACATACTCGCATACATCGCCGCGAATCCACAACATACCCACACAAATACACATACATCGCCGCGAATCCACAACATACTCGCATACATCGCCGCGAATCCACAACATACTCGCATACATCGCCGCGAATCCTCAACATACCCACACATACACACATACATCACACCGAATCCACAACATACCCACACACACACACATACATCACACCGAATCCACAACATACCCACACATACACACATACATCACACCGAATCCACAACATACCCACACACACACACATACCTCGCCGCGAATCCACAACATACCCACACATACACACATACATCACCCCGAATCCACAACATACCCACCCAAACACACATACATCACACCGAATCCACAACATACCCCCACACAAACACACACACCTCGCCGCGGATCTACAACATACCCCTACAAAATATGCAGAGACCAATCAGGCACCCGACCCGACTTCACCGACAAAACCGACACGCAAACTCCCCTACAATCATACATGTCACCGACTCCCTGCAACAGAAGCCGATCGCAGATATCCAACCTCAACACCACTCGACCGACACGCAATTGTTGCATAAACATTGCTCACTGTACTCTCTGCGTCACCGCCCTGGCCAGCATGCGCGGTCCGGGAGGGGAGGGGAGAGGGGAGAGGAGGGAGGGGAGAGGAGGGAGGGGAGAGGAGGGAGGGGGGGAGGGGAGAGGGGAGAGGAGGGGAGAGGAGGGAGGGGAGGGGAAGGGGGAGGGGAGGGGAGGGGAGGGAGGGGAGGGGAGGGAGGGGGGAGAGGAGGGAGGAGGGAGGGGGGAGAGGAGGGAGGAGGGGGGGGGAGAGGAGGGAGGAGGGAGGGGGAGGGGGACGCTCGCTCTCTCTCTCTCTCTCTCTCTCTCACTCCGGGCACGTGAGACAGTCACACTTGTCACTAAGTAATTTCGTGGGGGCAAGGTAAGTAATTGAGGGGGGGGGGGATTGAAGGTGACATTCCCCGCTCTCGGGATGGACAATCTACTCTCTTCGACTCTTGTCTCCTCCTCCTCCTCCTCCTCCTCCTCCTCTCTTCGGCTCCTACGTTCTTTTCCACCTCCTCCTCCTCCTCCTCCTCCTCCTCTCTTCGGCTCCTACGGTCTCTTCCACCTCCTCCTCCTCCTCTCTTCGGCTCCTACGGTCTCTTCCACCTCCTCCTCCTCCTCCTCCTCCTCCTCTCTTCTGGAAAGGAGGGAAGGAGAGGAAGGAGAAAGAGAAGTAAGAAGAGAGGGAAGGAAATGGAGGGAGAAGGAGAGGGACGTAGACACAGATAGATAGATAGAAAAATTCATAAAAAGATAAATATATATAGAGAAAATTAGGAACGAGGGACGCGAAGAAATAAAGGAAATGAGAGAAATACAAGGAGGAAGGGAAGAGCGTATTGTGGCTCATCCCTTTTGTAAACTATAATTATAACCATATGGAAAAGGGAGATGCAGGCTGTATGTGAGGGAGAGGAGGGAGAGGGGGAGGGAAGGAGGGAGGGAGGGAAGGAGGGAGGGAGGGAGAGGAGGGAGGGAGGGAGGGAGGGAAGGAGGGAGGGACAGGGATAGAGGGAGGGAGGGAGGGAAGGAGGGAAGGTGGGAGGGAGGGAGGGAAGGAGGGAGGGAGGGAAGGAGGGAGGGAGGGAGAGAGGGAGAGAGGGAGAGAGGGAAGGAGAGGGGAGGGGTGGGGAGGGAAAGAGGGAGGAAAGAAGGGCGGGGAGGGAAGGTAGGAGTACGAGACAGCTTCACGGGTGATTCAAGCAAAGAGCACCCTCCCCCCCCCCCCCCCTCCTCTCCCCTCCTTTCCTAGCCTTTACTCCCCAAGCACTTGAGGTTTGTGAAGTGTATTTGTACTCCGTAACCTTATGAATACTTGGGCCATCCTTGGAAAGCTCTTTATGACGTACAGGGGGCCATCTCCCTCTCGCTCTGGCCATTTCTCCTCCTCCTCCTCTCTCTCTCTCTCTCTCTCTCTCTCTCTCTCTCTCTCTCTCTCTCTCCCTTTAATACACACACACTCACTACATAATACGGTATAACGTTATATCGGTACATACAGGTACACACACACACACACACCAAGAAGCAGGACGATATAACATACACAGAGACACACACGCACACAAACAATTACACACACACATACTTTGCCCTCCCCTCCACCCCCTCCCCCCCTTCCCCCCCCCCACCCGACCAACCAAAACCACCCTAACGCAATTAGCCACGGACTAACCTTGGCGTTAACTGTATCAGCAAACCGCAATAATCATCGGGAGACGTTTAATAACCCCCTTCTTCACCCCCCCCCCCCCCCGTCGTCATGAGCCTCGCCGAAAGACCAGCTCGGGGTAAAAATGCCCTCCCTTCTGCCCGTACCCTGTGACCCGCTCCTTCAGGAAGTGCCTCGAGAATGTCGTGACGATAAACGGGGTGGGTGGAGGAGGGGAAGGAGGGGAGGGAGGGAGGGAAGAAAGGGGGGGGAGGGAGGGGGGGAGGGAAGGGGGGGGGCAGTGGGAGGAAGGGGAGGGAAGGGGGTGGGAGGGGCAGTGGGTGGGAGGGAGGGAGGGAAGAAAGGGGGGTGGGGCAGTGGGAGGGAGGGAGGGAGGGAGGAAAAGGGGTAGGAGGGAGGAAAAGGGGTGGGAAGAAATGGAGGGGAGGGAGTAAGAAGGGAGGTAGAGGGGTGGGAGGGAAGAAGAAAGGGGAGGGAGAGGAGAGAGAGTGGGAATGTG
>NW_027213185.1:10000-12500 GCF_042767895.1 Penaeus vannamei | reverse complement strand
ACTAAATTAAACTTTAAAGACAAATAAGGCAATAGTGTTTAGCTCATCATACTAGGCTCACAAACCCGGCCTGTGCATACGCCAACTGCTGCCATCTGGCGGCCGGCCGGCGCACCGCCGCTCCTTCAGCACATGCATTACGCAACACACCACCTCTCGCTAGACAGCATGTTTGCATTTTACAGCCTCTAATACGGACATTTTTGACTGGGACTTGCAATCACGTTATGGGGAAAGCATCAGGATCAAGGCAAAAATAGGCACGGGCGCGAGGGCCTCCCTTCTCGCCACAATGCACCGATATGCAACTCTGGCGAAGGGAATCGGACGCATTCAACACGGGGATAAAAGCGACGCCCGCCAATGAGCCTGATAAACTGCCGGTTAAGTACTTTATTATGGATGAGATCTCGTCAAATAAACAATTCTCCTGCGACGAGTGCCACGCATCGATCGCCAAGGACGCCCGTGCACCGAAAGAACAGCAGCGCACCGCCGCCGCCCCTCCTTGCAAGGCCCCAAAACCGCCCAAAGTAAACGAGCTTAGCGATACCGGGCAGACCAGCGGACCAGCATACTATTAAGTTAACAGTTAGAGGCGGGGAGCACGCCCGTCGTGGCGTCCCCTCGCAGCGCCCACCCCTAAATGCACTCCACACCCACCGCCACCCGGCTCATCATGCACCAATCATGCACCTTATACCTGCAAGGCGAAAATAATTAATCAACGCCAGAGGTGGGGAGGTGAGAGCGCAGCCAACCCCAGGGAAGCTGTGGAGGAGTGAGTGGCTGCTGCATTGCTGCGTGTGCCCGCTGCCGCTTCGCCCTCCCACGGCCGCTGCGACAACTCGGCTTTTTTTACGCCTTACGCAAGGAACGGGGCCCTCTGCGCGGCCTCCGACGGTGTTAGTTGCAGTCGTGAAAGGAAAAAAATGTATACATATGGGCACATGTGTGTGAGTGTGAATAAGATATTAAAGAAGGACCCACTCTACGACAAATAGCATAAAACAATAGCAAAGACAATAGAATGAAGGAAGGTTATAGCAATTAATGAAACAAACAGTTGCAGGAGTAACAGTGCCAACATTACAAGTAATCATAGTAATTATGTACACATCTACTGAGTAAAATCACATGAGCTCATTCTTTCCTTTACAAATATTGTTTATTTTTATGGTAATTAGTACAAATACCATTACTGTTATAATATTCTATTGATATATTTATAAAAAATAATAACAGCTATAAACATTGATCATAGTATCATCATTATCACAACTACATTATTATTATTATCATTATTATTATTATAAATACCACATGTTTTATAACCATAATTATAATTAGGAGTGAATCCAAGATCATGATCTTGTCATTAATAACTTTTAAAAAGTATAATTTCAGTGATAAAACATTGTTATAATTATGTTTGTCAGCCTTACAGCATTAACAACATTATCAACTATGACAATAATAACAATGATCATTCCCATAATGACAAAAGCCAATGATAAATATTGTAAAAAAATATACCTGGAACAACAACAATGATGTAGCAATATGAATAATAAAAAACAACAATAATATCAATAATGATATTAATGAAGATGCTGATAATAATTATAATGGTAATTAGTAATAAATTAAAAATATGATAATGGTAATGGTACTAATAATAACAATGTTCATAATAGTAACAAATAAAAAATAATAACATTAATTGTAATATCTATGGAAACAATAATAACAGTAGTGATAAACAATAATGGTGATAATCAATGATAATAGTAGTGGTGATGATAGATAATTACTATGGTGATAGCACAAGCAATGGTGGTGATGATAATGCTAATGCTAATAACAATAATGGTGGTGATAATGATAATGCTAATGACAATAATGGTGGTGATAATGATAATGATGATAACAATAATGGTGGTGATAATAATAATGCTGATAATGATAATAAAAATAATGGTGAAAATAAAAATAGTGGTAATAATAATAATAATGATAATGTTAATAATAATGATAATAATGTTAATAATAATGATAATAATCATAATAGTGGTGGAAAAAAATAATGGTGAAAAAACGATGATGGGGGAAATAATAATGACAATGATAATAATAGTGGAAGTAATAATAATAATAATAATGACAATAATAATGATAAAAATAATGGCAAAATAATAATAATAATAATAATGAGAAGAAGGGTGATGATGATGATAACAGTGGTGAAAATAATACTAATAGTTGAAAATAATAATAATTGAAAATAATAATAATTGAAAATAATGATAATGATAACAATGGTGCAAATAATGAGGAGTAATAATAATAATAATAATAATAATAGTGAAAATAATAATAATAATAATAGTGAAAATAATAATAATAATAATAGTGAAAATAATAATAATAATAATAATAATAATAATAATAATAATAAAGGTGAAAATAGTAATAATAATAATAATAATAATAATAATAA
>NW_027213184.1:0-5000 GCF_042767895.1 Penaeus vannamei | reverse complement strand
CCTCCTCCTTCCTCCCTCCCCTCCCTCCTCCCTCCTTTCCCCTTCCTCCTCCTCCTCCCCTCGAATCCTCGCCTTTAAGGATGGTCTCTAGCGAAGCGAGTCATGCTCCCTCTTGCCCTCTCCTCCTCTCCCCTCTTCTCCCCTCTTCCCCTCTCTCTCCCTCTTTTTTCCCCTCCGCTTCTTCCTCCTTTTTACCCTCTCTCTCTCTCTCTCTACTCCTCTCGTTCTTTCCATTCTATCCTTGCTTCACCCTTCCCTCTTCTCCTCCCTCTTTTTCTTTCTTGACCGTCTCTTTGTTTATCTATCTATCTGTTGCTTCCTCCGCTCTTCTCCCCCCCCCCCCCCTCTCTCTCTCTCTCTCTCTCTCTCTCTCTCTCTCTCTCTTCTCTCTCTCTCTCTCTCTCTCTCTCTCTCTCTCTCTCTCTCTCTCTCTCCCTCTCTCTCTCTCCTCCCTCTCTCTCTCTCTCTCTCTCTCTCTCTCTCTCTCTCTCTCTCTCTCTCTCTCTCTCTCTCTCTCTCTCTCTCTCTCTCTCTCTCTCTCTCTCTCTCTCTCTCTCTTTCTCTCTCTCTTCCATTTTAATTTGCAATTTCCCCTATCTCCCCTCTTCTTTTTCTTTCTCTCCGTTCATTCTCCTTTCTCCACTTACCAATCTCTTCTTCCCCTTCCTCTTTCCCCTTTTTCCGTGTCTATTTTCCTCTCCTTTCCCTTGTTGCCGTAAAAATGATAAAAGAAAGATAAGATATTGTTGTTGTCCCAGTATTATCTTTATTGTTGTTAGTGTAATTTCTTCGTTGGTGTATTTTTCTTCATTATTTCTTTTCTTCCTCCTCTTTGCTTTTCTTTTATTTATTCTTAATCAGTCTATCTATTTATATATTCTTACGCGTTGTTTGCCTGTTAAACACACTCTCTCTCTCTCTCTCTCTCTCTCTCTCTCTCTCTCTCTCTCTCTCTCTCTCTCTCTCTCTCTCTCTCTCTCTCTCTCTCTCTCTCTCTCTCTCTCTCCCTCTCTTTCTCTCTCTCTCTCACTCACTCACTCACTCACTCACTCTCTCTCTCTCTCTCTCTCTCTCTCTCTCTCTCTCTCTCTCTCTCTCTCTCCCTCTTTTTTTCTCCATCTCTGTCTGTCTCTTTCCTTCTCTTCTTCTCCTTTTCATCATTCCCATCAACATCAGCTTACTCATCATCACTATTATCATCACCATCACCACCATCATCATCATCATCACCACCATCTTCACCAACATCCCAATTACTATCACCACCACCTTCACCATCATCAATACCATCACCATCACCATCTTCATCACCACCACAATCATCACCACCACCACTATCTTCATCACCACCACCACCACCACCGTCTTCCCATCCTCACCATAAAAAAACGAAAAAGTTATATATCTTTATCTCGCATTCTAGGTCAACGGCCCTCCAAGCTCTAAGTATCTTGGCTTTCTCAGATTAAATAGAATATTATGAGTCCAGATTCAAAAGAGGATGAGAGGGAAGGGGAGAGAGAGAGAGAGAGAGAGAGAGAGAGAGAGAGAGAGAGAGAGAGAGAGAGAGAGAGAGGAAGAGGAAGAGAGAAGAAGAAGAAGAGAAGAAGAGAGAGAGAGAGAGAGAGAGAGAGAGAGAGAGAGAGAGAGAGAGGGAGAGAGAAAGGAGAATAGGAGAGGGAAAGAAGAGAAGAAAATGGAGAGAGAGACAGGAGGACAGCGATTGAGAAGGTAGGGGAAAGAAGGAAGGAGAGAGGGGGGGGGAGAGAGAGACAGAGAGAGAGAGAGAGAGAGAGAGAGAGAGAGAGAGAGAGAAAGAAAGAGAGAGAAGGTGGAGGGAAATGGAGAGAGAGAGAAGGTGGAGGGAAATGGAGAGAGAGAGAAGGTGGGGAAGAGGGAGAGTGAGATAAGATAGACAGACAGACAGACGGAAAGACAGACAGAGGCAGAGACAGACAGACAATATACAGCCAGATAGAAAGAATGAAAGGGAGACCGAAAGTCAGAGAGACAGAGAGACAAAGAGAGAATAGTCACAAAACTAGAAATAACGATTTGCTTTCTTACGTAATCTTGCTCCTTCTCTACATCCACAAGTGCCTTCATATTTTACCCCCGAATATTCATATGCACCCGTATCCTTTTAGAAAAAAAATATGAATGAGAAGAATTATTCTATTTAAATACATCCTCTGCGCGGTGAAGTTCTTAATATCTATTATATACATTATTAATATAATTACAGTGGACTCAGTATGCATTCATAACCATACGTCTGTGCGTGCGTGCGTGTGTGCGTGCGTGCGTAGGGTCCATGTAGGCCTGGCCCAGAAAAATCAATGCTATGTGAACCCAACGATGACGTCACGCAATCCGAAACAACCAAGAGTGAATACCTTACTCGGATTAAATGTACTTCGGGCGCTTATTCTAACAAACGCATTCGGCCAGGTGACGTGTTTGCCCTTTGTGTTGCGTGGGGAGGCGTGTGCGCATGTGTGCCCGCGCGTGTGTCGGTGTTTTTTTCATGTGTACAGAGATCGTGTACGTGTCATCTATTTGAATGAGCGTTCACCTTCTTTTTTGACGTTTTGTTGTTATCATTACATATATTTTTGATTAATTCATATAGCGAAGAATTAAATAGAAAACGTAGATATATTTTCCTCTGATGTGGATTTTCTGCGTCTGTCGATATTGTGAAATATTGTACTTTTTGGACTGTACTTCCTCACGCATGCGCACGGATTGGGCTGGGGACGAGGGAAAGAGAACGGAATGTATTAGTGAAGACAGAAAGATAGATGGATAGAGAGAGAGAGAGAGAGAGGAGGGAAAGAGGGAGAAAGAGAGAGAGAGAAAGAGAGAGGGAGAGAGAGAGAGAGAGAGAGAGAGAGAGAGAGAGAGAGAGAGAGAGAGAGAGAGAGAGAGAGAGAGAGAGAGAGAGAGAGAGAGAGAGAGAGAGAATTAGGGAGGGAGGGAGAGAGGGGGAGGGAAGAGGTAGAGAGAGAGAGAGAGTGAGGGAGGGAGGGAGGGAGGGGGGAGGGAAGGGGTAGAGAGGGCGAGAGCGAGAGCGAGAGAGAGACAGAGAAGAGACAGAGAGAGAGAGCGAGACAAAGAGAGAGAGAGAGAGCGAGACAGAGAGAGAGAGAGAGAGAGAGAGAGAGAGATAGAAATAGAGAGAGAGAGAAAGAGAGAGAAGGAGGGAGGGAGGGAGGGGAGGGAAGAGGTAGAGAGAGAGAGAGAGAGAGAGAGAGACAGAGAGAAAGAGAGAGAGAGAGAGAGAGAGAGAGAGAGAGAGAGAGAGAGGCAGACAGAGATACAGACAGATAAGTAAGAAATGTATAGATAGTTAGATTAATAGATGAAAAATATAAATAGATAGATTGATAGATAAAAAGATACAGATTAATCGACAGATGACATGTATAGATATGGAAATAGATCGATATATAAATAGATTGTTAAAGATCTATATAGATGAGAAATAAATAGAGATGCTCTGTATATAAAGCCCAATCGCTGTGACACTATTTTTGCTCCACCCAAATATATGTCTGTCTGTCTGTATCTATCTATCTGTCTGTTTGTCTATCTATCTATCAACCAATCAATCAACCATTATCTCTCTCTCTCTCTCTCTCTCTCTCTCTCTCTCTCTCTCTCTCTCTCTCTCTCTCTTCTCTTCTCTCTCTCTCTCTCTCTCTCTCTCTCCCTTTCTTCTCTCTCTCTCTTGCTCTCTCGCTCTCTCTTTCTCTCTCTCTCACTCTCCCTCCCTCTCCCCCTTCTCTCTTTCTCTTTCTTTCTCTTTCTCTCTCTCTGTCTCTCTCTCTCTCTCTCTCTCTCTCTCTCTCTCTCTCTCTCTCTCTCTCTCTCTCTCTCTCTCTCTCTCTCTCTCTCTCTCTCTCTCATCTCTCTCCCTCTCTCTCTCTCTCTCACTCACTCACTCTCACTTTCACTCTCACTCACTTTCATTCTCACTCTCACTCACTTTCACTTTCACTCTCCTCCCTCCTCTCCCTCTCTCTCTCTCTCTCTCTCTCTCTCTCTTCTCTCTCTCTCTCTCTCTCTCTCTCTCTCTCTCTCGCTCTCTCTCTCTCTCTCTCTCTCTCTCTCTCTCTCTCTCTCTCTCTCTCTCTCTCTCTCTCTCTCTCTCTCTCTCTCTCTCTCTCTTGCAAGCACTACCGAATGCGCATGCGGATTCACGAATGCGCAGTTCAAGAACACTTACAAAAACACAACATCGCTTACCTGGCTACGTAATCACGAGAGCGACACGGGTAATCAGTGCCTGGGGAGGTCAATTTGCTATGGTAATTAGTCAGGTACCTGGATTAATTATTTCACTTTAAAGAGGCTCGTTCGGTAAGAGACTACAGCAGCTGTGTTTCGGTTTTCGTTTACATATAGAGTGTTGTTCAGCAGCTGTGTTGTTCTGGGCTGTTGGTTGATCAGCTGTTTTTTTTCTTTCGAGTTTGTCCGTTTTGTACATTTGTTTCATTACCATTGTTGGATTTGAAGTACTTTATTTATGATCATTACTCCCATTTCTATTTTTTATTTCAGTTTCCAATTTTATGACTATATATATATGTGTGTGGGGGGGGGGGGGGTGCGTGCGTGCGTGCGTGCGTGTGCGTGTGTGTGTGTTTATGTATACATGTATATATATGTATGTTTGTGTTGGCATGTATGATGCATGTAAAATGTATGGATATATGTATTATGTAAGTATGCATTTATGTATTTGAATATGTATACAGATATTTTCTTTTTCATCGTCTTCTTCTCCTCTCCCCTACTCTTCCTCTTCTTTATCCTCGTTTTCCTCTTCATTCCCCTTCCTAGTCTTCCTTTTCCGTCTTCGCGCCTCTTCCCTTTCATTTTCTTCCTCCTTTTCCTCTTCCTCCTTTCAGTCCTTTCCTGTCCCTTCGTTTGTTCTTATTCTTTCCTTCCTCCTTTTCCTTTTCCCTCTACCTCTCTCCTCCTCCTCTTCCCTC
>NW_027213182.1:55000-60160 GCF_042767895.1 Penaeus vannamei | reverse complement strand
AGAAAAGAGAGAGAGAGAGAAAGAGAAAAAGAGTAAGAAATAAATAGATAGAGAGGGAGAGAATAAGAAAAATCAGAACAAAAATACCTCAGGCAAAATATAATGATAAGCCAAGTATTAATTAACCCCCTTCCCCCCTTCCTCCCCTCCCTTCCTTTCACCCTTCCCTTCCTTTCACCCTTTTTATCCGTGATTTTTTTTCCATTTAATCTTAATTACACACGGGATTTCAGTGTCCATTTTATTAGCCTTGCAAAAAAAAAAAAGAAAAAAAAAATATATATATATATTATGATGATTACATTTCCCTATTGCTCTTTGCAAATATTGGCGTATGAGCGAATTTTTATGTGTTTTTTTGTTTGTTATTATACAAGCATCAACCTCATTACTGCACACACACACTGCACACACAGATACACACACATTGTTTAAAATATAGGTTTATTATTTGCAAAGCTACTGAGTAGCAATGTGCTCTGAGGCAGATACCCTTCGAGTGACATTTACGGCTCAACATAATGATATATATATATATATATATATATACATATATATATATATATATATATATATATATATATATATATATATATATATATATAAAGAGAGAGAGAGAGAGAGAGAGAGAGAGAGAGAGAGAGAGAGCCAAAACGAGAGAGAGAGAGAGAGAGAGAGAGAGAGGAGAGAGAGCCAAAACGAGAGAGAGAGAGAGAGAGAGAGAGAGAGAGAGAGAGAGAGAAGAGAGAGAGAGAGAGAGAGAGAGAGAGAGAGAGAGAGAGAGCCAAAACGAGAGAGGGCAGAGAGACAGAGAGAGAGAGAGAGAGAGAGAGAGAGAGAGAGAGAGAGAGAGAGAGAGAGAGAGAGAGAGAGAGGGGGAGAGAGAGAGAGAGAGAGAGAGAGAGAGAGAGAGACAGAGAGAAGAGAGAGAGAGAGACAGGGAGAGAGAGAGAAAAAACGAGAGAGAGAGAGAGAGAGAAAGAGAAAGAGAGAAAGAGAAAGAGAGAAAGAGAGAGAGAGAGAGAGAGAGAGAAAGAAAGAGAAAGAAAGAGAAAGAGAAAGAGAACAGAGAGAGAGAGAGAAAGAGAAAGAGAGAGAAAAAGAGAGATGAGAAAGGAGAGAGAGAGAAGAGAGAGAGAGAGAGAGAGAGAGAGAGAGAGAGAGAGAGAGAGAGAAAGCGAGAAAGAGAGACAGGCAGAGAGAGAGAAAGAGAGAGAGAGGCGCCAAAAATTCGCCAGACTCCCGTATCCCTGATCGGCCTTCGCAATGTGAGCCAAAACCTCTGCAACGATAAGCTCTGTTGCATTCTTTAACCGCTGCGATAACTGTACTCTTTTTTTTTGTTTTCTTTTCTAATTCTCTGGAACCTTGAGGCCCTTGTGACGTCATACGAATTTTATTGTCTTTTCTTATACGTTTAATTTCGCTTAATTGCCTGGGGTTAGTTAAGACGCCATTGTTATCAATTAACGACTTTTTTTCTTTTTTTTATTATGTAACCTGCTCTCTTTCTGTCTTTCTCTTCCTCTCCCTTTACCATCCTCACCTTTCCCTTCAGTTTATTAGTCTCCTTCTATTCCCTTTTCTCCTTACCTTCTACTGCTCCTTCCCTTCCCTTTCTCCTTACTTTCAGTTTCCCAGTCCCCCCCCCCCCTCCTTCCCCTTCCCCTTCTTCTGTCCTTTCTTTTCTCATACTCTCTCTCTCTCTTCAGTTCCTCAGTCCCCCTCCTCCCCCTCCTACCCTTTCCCCTTCCCTTCCCTTCCTATTTCGCAATATTCATGACTGCA
This sequence comes from Penaeus vannamei, assembly GCF_042767895.1. Lineage (NCBI taxonomy): Eukaryota > Metazoa > Arthropoda > Malacostraca > Decapoda > Penaeidae > Penaeus > Penaeus vannamei. The sequence goes on along the minus strand of NW_027213182.1, from coordinate 58,372 downwards.
ATAACAAACACAACAGCAAAATGATAAAGATAACGATTGATAATAACGATAATAATAATAATAACAGACGGGGCAAAAGAAATGATGATGATAAAGTTGAGGGTGGGAAAGATGATAATAATAAAATAACAATCATAGCAACAAAATGATAAAGATAACGATTGATAATAACGATAATGATGATAACAGACGGGGCAAAAGAAATGATGATGATAAAGTTGAGGATGGGAAAGATGATACCAATAATAATGATAATAATTATGAGAAGGATAAAAATACAAATTAACAATGATGAAATGTTACACCATGATTCATGTCAGCATTCATTTTATTTAACAAACAAGGAATTACTACAAAATACTAATATAAAGTGAAAAAAAAAAATTTAACGGAAACATTTATTTAGAAGAAATCGATGGTTTAGAATTACAAGTTTATAATTCTGATATTAAGTTTTGGAAGATCTGTTGTCGGACATTGGCCATCCCCAAGCTGTGCCATTTACACCTGCCTTGTGCCTTACTAATGCTGATGCTAATATTAATAAGAGTGAGGATTATATCGATAATGAGAGGAATAATAATGAACAAGGTACTTTAAAAATAGCACCGATTCAATTTAGCCACTGGTATGGTTTGTTATTGTGAGTAAAAGATGAAAATCGTGTTTTCCTTCTGGTAAGTTTAATAATATCGAGTAATGTATACAAACAATTGTGTATCTAGACGCATCTGGTATCCCAAGTGCTCCGTCATTGGCTAGATGGCGATGACGTCATTTAGCTCCGCCCCCTTTTCACTCTCGTCAATCTGTGTGTTATCTTATGGTAGTGTTTTCTTCAATACATTTTCTCTGAAAATGGTTCAGTAATCAGAATAGTATAATATGGAAAACGAAACAAAGAAAATCCGCTTCGTATTAGCAATAAATCATAGCACAGAGGCGGGGCTAAGCTCGGAAGTTGCCAACTAGGCTACTTGTCTTGTAATTTACCATGATAATAAGAAAATGATTACAACAACAGTTAAGCTAATATTAATAATCACACAACGATAATAATAATAGCAACAATAATAAAAATACAAACAATAGCAAAAATACAAAAAGTAACAAATTATAGAAATTGAAAAATATTAACACTAATAAAGAAAACAATGACAATAACAAAAAAATAGTGATAAAAAACAACAACAACACGAACAATGATACTAAGCCACATACTAACAATACCAAGAACAGCCATCCTTATAGCAAGACATCCTGCGCCTTCAGAACTCCTTGCCACAGTTGCTGCATCTTATCCTCCTCACGAGATAACAGCAGAGGAGTCCGAGAGGGAATTCTTGCTGGATAAGACCCGCCTGGTGGGGAGGAGAGTGGGGGGGGGAGAGAGGGGGAGATAAGGGTAGTGGTTAAGGTCAGGGAGAGGGGGTGATGGGGTGTATGGAAGTATATTTGTGTGTGGGTGGGTAGGTGAGTGGGTGGGTGGAAGGATGGATGGATGGGTGGGTGGGTGAGTTTGTGGATGGGTGGGTGGGTGGATGAATGGATGGAGAGATAGATGGAAAAAGACAAATAGGTAGATAGATAAATATATAAATAGATGGATAGATATAGATAGATAGATAGATAGATAGACAGAAATATAGATAGATAGGCAGATAGATAGACAGAAATATAGATAGATAGGTAGACAGATAGACAGATAGTCAGCTATTTAGCTAACTAATCAACTAGATAGGTATATAAACATAAATAAGTATATGCATATCATCATATACATATATGTTTGTGTATCAAATGGTTATATAAGCATAAACACACAAAAAAATCGTAATTGCATCAGCAGTATTCTCAACATGATATACCATCACTTCTTTCCAACATCAACATGAAAGGCAGGACAAATACCTTGCAAATTGGGCATGTTGCAGAGGCCAAGACGACGGGGCTGGCTGTTGTATATTGCATTGCCGTTGCCTCGTATTGCACGCCGGAGGAGCAAGGTGCAAGTTGGGTTTTAATGTCATGTGCTGGTTGTATGGCTTCTGTGCTGACGGGGAAAGGCACTGGAAGGGGGGGGGGGGGTAAGGGTTATATACTGTGTGGTTGTGTGGGTTTGTTTGTCTGGTTGTGTGTGTGTTGTGTGTGGGGAGGAGGTGGGAGGTGAGTGGTGTGTGTGTGTGGGGTGGGGTGGGGGTGTATGTGTGTGAGATTTTTTTACAGTAATTTTATGGACTACATATTTATTTTAAGCTTCAAAGTCCCTATAGGAAGCTGTTTAATTATTTGTATTGTTATATTATCTCCATGTCTATTTCCATGATATATCCATGTATTTAGACTAATAAATATCTATCTATCTATCTATCTATCTACTCATTCTATGGACTACATATTTATTTTAAGCTTCAAAGTCCCTATAGGAAGCTGTTTAATTATTTGTATTGTTATATTATCTCCATGTCTATTTCCATGATATATCCATGTACATTTGTGATCAATAAATATCTATCTATCTATCTATCTATCTACCTATCTATCTGTGTGGGTGTGGGTGTTGGGGGGTATGTGTGTGTGTGTTTGTGTGAATTTGTTTTTTTATTTGTTTGTATGTCTATTTGTTTATTTGTCTGTATGTGTTATGTTTTTGTGTGGGGAGGGTGGATGTACGCGTGTTTGTGTATGTATATGTGTATGTTTGTGCGCGTGTGTTCATATGCATGTGTATGGGTGTATGTCAATGTATAGAAACAACTTATAAAGCCAATAAACCATATATACCACTGCATAATCCATATAACAAAAAACAAAAAAACACACGAAAAACAAACAAACAATCTCTCTGAATCCCTTACCGACATCTTGGGCTCCAGGTCTGGCGTCTGAAGGAAACCGCGGAGGCATCGCAGGAGGAGACAAGACGCTGGAAGGAGGAAGGAGGAGGCGAGGTCTTCTCTGAAGGAAAGTCTCTGTTGGAGAGGGGTTATAGGGATCGCTATTTGTCTCTCACGCGCACATGTGTATGTGTGTGTGTGTGTTGTATATATATGTGGACACATTCGCACGCACACACTAACTCACACGCACGCACAGACGCCCATACACACACACACACACACACACATACAAACACATACAAACACGCACATATATATATATATATATATATATATATATATATATATATATATATATATATATATATATATATGTATATATGTATATATATATATATATATATATATATATATATATATATATATATATGTATGTATATATATACATATATACATATATATATATGTGTATATAATATATATATATATATATATATATATATATATATATATACATATATATATATATACA
>NW_027213182.1:45000-47500 GCF_042767895.1 Penaeus vannamei | reverse complement strand
AGAGAGAGAGAGAGAGAAGGAGGAGGGACAGAAGGAGAGAGGTAGCAAGAGAGAGAGAGAGAGAGAGAGAGAGAGACAGAGAGAGAGAGAGAGAGAGTGGGAGGGAGGGAGGGGGAAGGAGAAAGAATGAGAACACGAACACAATTTGAACGAGACAGAGACGAGAGAGAGAGAGAGAGAGAGAGAGCGAGAGAGAGAGAGAGAGAGAGAGAGAGAGAGAGAGAAAGAGACAGACAGACAGACAGACAGAGAGAGAGAGCTTCCACCTTGGCATACCGCAAGGGGCTCACCTCTCCCTCATACCATTCAGGCTGTGTCTTTATCACATACCACAGCGATATAGATGGTGTGGTACCGACAACTCCTCATACCGTGTACAGTTTATCACTATGAAGGGAAAACGTGCTCATATATTTTTATTTTAACACGACAGGATAACTGTTTGAAGAAGGAAGAGATAAAGAGACTGATAAATGTTTCAATTTTATTCATTTATCTATTCATGCATTTGTTTATCTATCTATCTATCTATCTATCTATCTATCTATCTATCTATCTATCTATCTATCTATCTATATATATATATATATATATATATATATATATATATATATATATATATACCTCCATTATTTATGTATGTTATTGTCCTCGTGTTTGACTTCCTGTATATCCATGTTCCTTTTTTATTTCATTTATCTATTCAATTTCATTTATTTATTTATCTATTTATCTATCTATCTATCTATCTATCTATCTATTTATCTATCTATTCATCTATCTATTCATTTATTTTTATTGATTCATTTTTATCCCCTAATTTCGTTCTCGATTGAGCGTTCCAAAATTACCTCAGCATCGCCATCATAAAATAAATATCTAATGATGACAGATTTGACGTCGTGGGCGCCTGAGAGCGTGGGCGTCGGAGGAAACAAGTGATGAGCAAATGGGCGTATTATCATCGAGAAAGATGGGCGTGTCCTGACAGGCGCGGGTTGGGTCTGTCTTGCCCCGAATGTGCGGGAGGGCTTTAATGGTGTAAAAGGTATGATGATAATGATGATAATAGTGATGATGTTGGTGATAATCATGGTGATGAGGTTTATGATGATGATGATGATTGTGATAATGATATGATGATGATTGTGATTATGATATGATGATAGTGATGAGGTTTATAATGATGATGATGATTGTGATAATGATATGATGATGATTGTGATAATGATATGATGATGAGGTTTATGATGATGATGATGATTGTGATAATGATATGATGATGATTGTGATAATGATATGATGATGAGGTTTATGATGATGATGATGATTGTGATAATGATATGATGATAGTGATGATGATAATAGTAATAGAATAAAGATAATAATTACAATGATAAAAGTAATAATGATAATGATTATAATGATAGTAATAATGTAGTAATAATGATATCACTAATAACAATAACCATACTAATGATGATTAGAATCGCGATAATAATGATAATGATGGATAACAATAATTATGATAATAATGATTATGACAGCAATGATAAATATCATATCAATGATAATGATAAAGATGATGATGATGATAAAGGTAATAACGATAATGATAATCATATAATGATATCAATAATAAGGATAATGATGATCTTAATGATAACAGAGATATCAATGTAATAATGATAAAAAGAATTCCAACGATAATGATGATAAATGACAATAAATAATAACGAAAACCATCACACAATGCAAAAAAATGAAAATGCAATCAACAATAACAAACAAATAACAACAATAGCGAAAAAGAATAGCAAAAAACAACAAAAAAACAAAACAATAACAAAAGATAATAAAAAATAATCAAAAACCAAAAGATAACAGATAAAGTAACAACAATAACAAAAAATAACAAACAGGTAATCAAAAATAAATAACCCACAAAAAGGTAAAAATAACAACAAAACTAACAATATAACAATATGAAGAAAATAACATTAATAGGTCAATACAAAAATCACAACAATAAACAAAGAATAACATTAACAAAAATAACAACAATAACAAAAAATAACATTAGCAAAAAATAACAATAACAAAAAATCACATCAATAACAAAAAAATCACAACAACAATAACAAACAAAAATAACAAGATCAACACCGAAAGAGACATAAAACACAACGAAATCTAAAAACAAAACAAAACAAAAAACAGCGCCAGGGCAGTATGCAAATGACCTGGATTCTTCTCAGTCCCAAAAGCCTCTTCTTCGTCGCGCGGTCAGGTCGGCGGTTTGACCTCGCGTCGGCTGAGCGCTTTGACCTCTTCGGGGTTTTCTCTCTTATTGGGTCTTTGGTCGTTTGTTTAGCGTTGTTTGGCGTTTTCTTTTTAGATGTTTTGTTCTTTGTTCTCTTTCTTTATTTATTTATTTCTTTATTTCTCTCTTTCTTTCTTACTTTCTCTTTCTTTCTCTCTCTCTCTTTCTTTCTCTTTC
>NW_027213182.1:27500-37500 GCF_042767895.1 Penaeus vannamei | reverse complement strand
TATTATTATTATTATTATTATTATTATTATTATTATTATTATTATTATTATTATCATTATTATTATCATTATCATTATCATGATCATTATCATTACTATTATCATCAATATTATTATTATTCCTATTATCATTATTATTATTATTATTATTATTATTATTATTATTATTATTATTATTATTATCATTATTATTATTATCATTATTATAATTATTATTATCATCATTATTATTATTATTACTATTACTATTATCATTATTATTAATATCATTATTATTATAGTTATTATTATTATTGTTATTACTATTATCATTATCATTATTATTACTACTATTACTATTATTATTATTAGCAGTAGCAGCAGAAACAGAAAGGGGGGGATAGGGGGAAGGGAAGAAAAAGGCTATGGGAAATGGAATAGATTAATAAAAGAGTGAAATAGCAACCGAGGAGAGAGGAGATGGAAACACGGAAGAATAAAAAGTAGAAGAGAAAAACAAGAAAATGATAACATTGATAAGGGAAAGGAAGCGGGAGGGGGAGGAAGAGAAAGAAGATAATAAGACGAAGAAAAACAAAGAAAAAAGAAAAAAAAAGAAATGAAAAGAAAGAAATGTCGTGGAAGAAGGGAGAAGGATAAAGCGGAAAAGAAAAACGAGAAAGGAAGAAAATAAGCAGAGAGACGGTGAAAGAAAGTTATTGATGAAGAAGGAAAAATGGAGGAGGAAGAAGAAGAAGAAGAGGAGGAGGAAGAAAAAGAAGAAGAAGAAGAGGAGGAGGAAAAAGAAGAAGAAGAAGAAGAAGAAGAAGAAGAAGAAGAGGAGGAAAAAGAAGAAGAGGAAGAAGAAGAAGAAGAAGAGGAGGAGGAGGAGAGGAGGAGGAGAGAAGAGGAAGAAGAGGAGGAGGTGGAAGAGGAGGAGGAGGAGGAGGAGGAGGAGGAGGAGGAAGAGGAAGAAGAGGAAGAAGAAGAAGAAAGAGAGGAGAAATAGGAGAGGGAAGGGTGGACAGAATGAGGAAGAAGAAGAAGAGGAAGAGAAGGAGGAGGTAAAGGAAAGAGGAAACGAAGGGAAAAAAACTTACGATATCGAAAAAAAAAAAAATCCGGTCATCAGTCGCAGAAAAAACAAACAAACAAACAAACAAACAAACAAACAAAAGAAATCAAACGAAGAGGAAAATAAAGAAATAAAACGCGAACCCCCCCCCCCAAAAAAAAAAGCTAGCCACCTTCCCCCCTCCCCCCCCCCAAAAAAAAAGAATCAACCACACACTCTTGTTTCAGAGCGAGTGTTTCTCTCCTCTCCCAGCACATAAATCCTCCTTTGTAATCACTGTAACTGTAGAGGGAGAATACACTTGCAATTACTACAGAGGAGGGAGGGAGGGAGGGAGAGGGATAGTAGGAGGGTAGTGGAGGGGGGAGGGAGGGGAGGAGAGGGTAATGAAGGAGGGAGGGAGGGATGGAAGGAGAGGGTAATGAAGGGGGAGGGAGGGAGGGAGAGAGGGTGGGAGGGAGGGTAGTGAAGGGGGAGGGAGGGAGAGGGATAGGGGGAGGGGGTGGAGGGAGAGGGTAGTGAAAGGGGGAGGAGGATGTAGGGAGGGATGGAGGAGAGGGTAGTGAAGGGGGAGGGAGGGAAAGGGATAGGGAGGGAGGGAGGGAGGGAGGGATGGGAGGGAGAGGGTAGTGAGGAGGAGGGAGGGAGGGAGGGAGGGAGGGAGGGAGGAGAGGGTAGGAAGGAGGGAGGGATTAGGGGGAGAGGGATGTGAAGGGGGAGGGAGGGAGGGAGAGGGATAGGAGGGTGGGAGGTGTGACAGTGAGAGAGAGAGAGAAGGGAATTACATCAGAGAAAGAGAGAGAAAAAGAGAGAGAGAGAGAGAGAGAGAGAGAGAGAGAGAGAGAGAGAGAGAGAGAGAGAGAGAGAGAGAGAGAGAGAGAGAGAGAGAGAGAGAGAGAGAGATAAAGAATCAGAAAGATAGAGAGAGAAAAAAAACAGGAGAGAAAATGATAAAACAATAAACAGATACATACATAGAGAGAAGGGACAGGGAAACAACCCAAATAGATCGATACCCAGAGATAAACAGATAAAGAAAGAGAGCGATAGAGAGAAAACAAAACAAGAACAAGAGCACCCGAAAGGAATAGGAGGAATAGGAGGAGGAGGAGGATAAAGAGCTCGTTGGCCTTGCTTCGCTGACTCTCGCCTCATCGGCTCTTGCTTCGTTAATTCTTTGCTTCATTAATTTTTTATTTCCCGAGGTCTCTCTCGGGTGGGGGAGGGGGAGAGGGTGAGGGAGAAGGGAGGAGGGAGGGAGGGAGGGAGAGGGAGGGAGGGAGGGGGGAGGGAGGGAGGGAGGAGAGGGAGGGAGGGAGAGGGAGGGAGGGAGAAAGGGAGAGGGAGGGAGAGAGGGAGAAGGAGGAGGGAGAGAGGAGAGAGAGAGAGAGAGGGAGGAGAGAGAGAGAGAGGAGAGAGAGAGAGAGAGAGAGAGAGAGAGAGAGAGAGAGAGAGAGAGAGAGAGAGAGAGAGAGAGAGAGAGAGAGAGGGAGGGAGAGGGGGGGAGGGAGGGAGGGAGAGAGGGGGAAGAGAGGTAGATAGATAAATAGATAGATAGATAGATAGATAGATAGATAGATAGATAGAGAGAGAGAGAGAGAGAGAACTGCCACGATCTTATTGTAATCTAATATTTTCTCTTCACAATGAAATAGAGAGAATAATTATATAGTTTTTATAGACATAAGTTAGCTAGATTAATGAAAATGGCAGAATACATAATTAATTGATTGAAAATTAGAACATATTGGGATAGAGGCATAAGAATAGGGAGGAATAAACAAGAGACAAGAAACCACATAATAACAAAATAACGAAAACATAAAATGTGATAAAAACAAAACAAAACAAAAATGAAAAAGAAGAGGAATAGTAGGTGGAGGAAGAGGGAGAAAAAGAAAGAAGACAAATACGAAACAGAAGATGAAGATGTAGAAGAATAGGAAGAAGACGCAAAAGAAAAAGGGAGACGGAGAAGAAGAAGAAGAAGAGAAAGTAAATAAATAAATAAAAAAACAAGAAGAAAAAAAAGAAAAAAAAGGGATAGATGATGATGATGAACAATATGAAAAAGAAAAATGAAAAAAAAGAAGAAAAAGAAACAAAAAAAGTCAAGACAAAGTGACTTTCATAATTTTATATATATATATATATATATATATATATATATATATATATATATATATATATATATATATATACATATATATATATATATTTTTTTTTCTTTCTTTTTTTTCTTTTTTTTTTCTTTTTTTTTAGATAGTGGGATGTGATGGTGGGATGTGATGCAGATTTTGGTAACAATCGAAAGTGGGTGATTGTGATGCACAGAAGCCCTCATTAGGTGAGTGACACTATGCGGCTGTGAGTGGGAATGCATGTTGATGGGCGTGTTTGTTTGTTGTGTATGTGTATGTTTGTCTGTGTGTACGTGTGTATTTGTTTGTATGTGTATGTGTGTATTTGTTTGTTTATGTACGTGTGTATTTGTTGTTTATGTATGTGTGTGTGCTTGTCTCTCTGTCTGTCTGTCTCTTTCTCTCTCTCTGTCTCTCGCTAACTCTCTCTCTCTCTCTCTCTCTTTTCTCTCTCCTCTCTCCCTCTCTCTCTCTCGCTCTCTTCTCTCTCTCTCTCTCTCTCTCTCTCTCTCTCTCTCTCTCTCTCTCTCTCTCTCTCTCTCTCTCTCTCTCTCTCTCTCCTCTCTCTCCTCCTCTCCTCCCTCCCTTCCCACCCTCTTTCTCTTTCCCACAATCAAACCATTTGTCTTTATCGTAATCCTTGCTAAAACAAAGAGATAACAGCAGGAGCAACAGCATTACAACCAGCAATTTAGGCGCTGTATGCTTTTTGAATGCCTAGTTTCGGGGAATCATTATGACAAATTTTTGTTTTTGTTTTTTATTATCGTGATACTACTGGGATGATTCTGGCAGACACACACACACACACGTATACACACACATGCATACACATACACACACACACACACACACACACATAAACATTTACACACACACACTTATGTATGTATATACAGTATATAGTGTGTGTGCGTGTGTGGGTGTGTGTACGTGTATGCGGATATGTATGAGTGTTTATACGTGTATATATGCCTAAATAGATACGCACAATCTATAAAAAGAAAAAAAAATCTAAACAGACCTATAAAATTGCCCAACCCACCAAGACAACATCAAAAAGAAAGAAAATCCAAAGAAAATAAGAAAAAAAGAAAAGAAAAGAAAAGATAGACACCGTGTTTTATTAGCTACTCAGGAAACAAGGTGATTAAGCCTAACTGCACTCGAGACGCGTTATAACTGTCTAAATTTACGTCTGAATGGGGTCTGAAATTGGCGGGGTTGCTGCCATGGTGGAAGGGTAGGAGGAAGGAGGGAGGAAGGAAGGTGGAGGGAGTAGGGGGAGAGGGAGGAGGAGGAATGGGGAAGGGTAGGAAGGAGGGATGGGGAGGGGGGGAAGGAGGGATGGGGAGGAAGGGGGAAGGAGGAGGGGTGGAGGGGAGGAGGAAGGGAAGGGAAGAGGGAGGGAGGAAGGGAGGAGGAAGGAGGAGGGGTGGAGGGGAGGAGGAGGGGGAGAGGAGGAAAGGGAGGAAGGAGGAGGAGGAGGGGGGGAGGGAGGGGGGGAGGAGGAAGGGGGAGAGGGAGAGGGAAAAGGGAGGGGGGATGGGGAGGAGGGAGGAAGGAGGAGGGAGGGGGGAAGGGAGGAGGAAAGGGAGGAGGAGAAGGAGGGGGAGGGGAAGGGAGGAGGAGCAAGGGAGGGAGGAAGAAGAGGGGGAGGGGGTTGGGGAAGGAAGGGAGAAGGAGGAGGGAAGAGAAAGAGGAAAGGAAGGAGGAGGAAGGAGGGAAGGGAGGAAGAGGGGAAGAAGGGGAGGAAGGAAGTGGAAGGAGGAAGGAAAGGAAGGAGGAGTAAGAAGAAAAGGAAGAAGGAAAGCAGTGATAATGAAGACGTCGTGGAAGATTGAGAAAAAAAAATGAATTGATAATGATAATAAAATTAATGATAATAAAAGTAATGACAACGATAATAGCAATCATAATGATATTGAAAATGATACGAAAATTAATAATTATATCATTATTATCTTTACGAATAACAGTAGTGATAATGATAATATACATAATGATAATGATAATAGAAGCAGGAGGTAAAGATAAAAAGATAAATGGGAAGAAACAGAGGAGTAGGATGAATAAATAATAAAAAATAAAGAAAAAGTCTAAAAAAAAAACAGAAAAAAAGAGAAAACAATGGAAGAACAGAAAAGAAAAAGAGACAAAATTATATGGAAGAACAGAAAAAGAAAAAGAAAATAACAATGATAATAAAGAAGCCATGACAAATAATCAAAATACGAACGGGGTTTCTTAATGATATGAATTAAGAGGTAATTAAAGCTGGCGGTTCTAAGTCATCAGTCCACTCGGTATAAGATTAATTACAATTTTATTTAGTTATTATGTATTCTTTTTCTTAAATATTTTGGTTTCTGGGTTAATGAACCGTTTGGAAAGAGGGGAATGGAAGGAGGGAGGAGGGAGAGAGAGAGAGGAAAGGATGGGGAGAGAGGAAGGGAGAGAGAGAAGTAGAAAGTGAGAAAGGGAGAAAGGAAGAGAGAGAGAGAGAGACAGAAACAGAGACACGGAGAGAGAGAACTGATAGCCTCCTTTCAGCTAACGGGAAAAAAAAAATCGAAAAAAAAGCAGCTACAAAAAATATAAACAAAGAGATTCCTTCCTTCAGATATGAGAAACAACGACATTACAATAAAAGCAAAACAAAACACGAGAAACAGATGCAATACAATGGCACAATAAGAATCAGAGAGAGAGAGAAAAAAAAGAAAAGAAAAAAAGAGAGAGAGAGACAAGGAACGCGTCACCTTCCGCCCATTTATTTCCGGGTTGCGTCCAAGCGATCATCTCGGGGAGGAAGAATTTCCCGCGCTTTTCCGAGCCGTGAAGTTGGCCTAGTAAATGGCGCCATTTTTATTACGCTCCGTGACATTGTAGCGTCGGTGTTGCTTCTGCTGATGGCGTTTTTTTTGTTGTTGATGTTGCAATAGAAGCTTTGGGGGGGAAACTGCCCCAGGTTGAGGAACTTTGATGTCGTCTAATCTCTATAACGTGACACGGAAATAGCGGTGTTCCTTGTAGCGATGTCCGATTCCGTTTCCTGGTCTTGGGCGTAAATTTCTCCGTCATTTTTTTATGATTTTAGGTTTATGATAGTTATTTTATTTATTATTTCATTTTTTTCATTCGTTTTTTTCATCATTAAAGTTTACTGAGTCGATTCGTTGCTCATCTATTACATAATAGATCCATTATAATTGTCATTCTTGTGTTGTTCTTGATACGAATACATTACAATAAAAGTGATTAGTAATAACAATAATTACGATGATAATGAAATTAAGAAGAATGATAAAATACTAACAATGACAATAATGACATTGACAACTACACGTGACACTAATGATTTTGATGATAAGGATAATGATGATGTGATCATAATGATAAGAATGATAATGATATCGATTATGATACTACTACTAGTACTACTAATGATGATAATGATAATGATGATAATGGTGATAATAATATGACGAAAAGAAAAAGAAGGAGAATGATGATACTAATACTAATAATAATAAAGATAATAATAATAATAATAAAAGCAAGAACAAGAGTAATAATGATAACAATGAAGATAAGAATAACGATAAAAATAATAATGATAATGATAATAATAATAATAATGAAATAATATTAACGTTTCACCTTCCTCCATTTCTTTTCCTCTCCCTCCATCTTTCCTTCTTTCTCCCTCCCTTCTTCCTTTTTCCCTCTTCCTCCTTCCTTCCTCTCCTCCCCTTTCTCCTCTCTTTCGTCTCCCTCCTTCTTCCTTACTTTCCTCCCCTTCCTCCCTTCTTCCTTTCTTCTCTCTCCTTCCTCTCCCTTCTTTCTCCCTCTTCCTTCCTCCTCCCTCCCTTCCTCCTTCTTCCTCTCCCTCCCTTCCTCCCATCTTCCTTCTCCCTCCCTTCCCCCTTCTTCCTCTCCTTCCTTCCTCCTTCTTCCTCTCTTCCTCCCTTCTTCCTTCTTCCTCTTCCTCCCTTCCTCCTTTCTTCCTCTCCCCCCCTTCCTCCCTTCTTCCTCTCCCTCCCTTCCCTCTCTTCTCCCTTCTCCTCTCCCTTATTTCCTCCCTTCTCTCTCCTTATTTCCTCCCTTCCTCCTCCCCCCCCTACATAACAGTCCCCAAACTACTTTACAAATCACGGTCATAAAGACGAATTGCCAGACACCGGAAGTTCTTATAATACCCTCCCCCTCCCCCTCCCCTCCCCATCCCCTTATGTCTCCTTCTCCCTTTCTCTTCTCTCGCTTCTTCCCTTCCTCTTAATCCTATCTCTTCTTGTCTGCTTTATCTTTTTCCTATCTTTTTGCTTTTTTGGTCTCCCTTCGTCTTCTTCCTTTTTCTTCTCTCCCTTTTTCTTCTCTCGCTTCTTCCCTTCCTCTTCTTCCTATCTCTTCTTGCTTTTTTTTTTGGTCTCCCTTCGTCTTCTTCCTTTTTCTTCTCTCCCTTTCTCTTCTCTCGCTTTTTCCTTTCCTCTTCTTCCTATTTATTCTCGCTTTTTCTTTGTCTCCCTTCCTCTTTTTTTTCTCCCTTTCTCTTCTTCCTTCTTCTTTTTTCCCTTTCATTCCCATCCTGTCTTTCTCCCTTCGTTTCCCTTGTTCTCCCTCTCCCTCCGCTTACTCTTCTCCCTTCTTCCTTCCTTTTCTCCTTCTACTCCTCCCTCCCTTAATTCTCTCTATTTCTCCCTTCCTTCTCTCTCTCCTTTTCCCTTACTTCTTCCTTAACCCTTTCTACTTCTCCCTTTTTCCCATCTCCCTTTCTAAAACCTCTCTCTCCCTTTTTGCCTTCCCTCTTTCCACCCTCTTCCCTTTAGCCTTTTTTCTCCCTTTCTCCCTTTCTCCCTTCTTCCTTCTCCCTTTATCCCTTTCTTTCTTTCTCTCTTTCTCTCTTTCTCCCTTTCTTTCTTTCTCTCTTTCTCCCTTTCTCTCTATCTCTCTTTCTCCCTTTCTCTGTCTCCCTTTCTCCTTCTCCCTTTCTTTCTTTCTCTCTTTCTCCCTTTCTCCCTTCCTCCTTCTCCCTTTCTCCCTTCCTCCTTCTCCCTACGTGTAGAATTCTCTCTTCCTATCCACTCGTTTTAGAGGCAGGGGGGAGGGGGAGATGGGGATGAGGGGGAGGAGGAAGGAGGGGATAGGGGGGGAAATGGGGGAGGAGGAGGAAGGGGGGGAGTTGGGGAGGGGGAGGAGGGAGGATGAGATGGGAGTGAAGGGGAGGAGGAAGGGAGCGGGAGGGGGAGAGGTGGATGAGGAGGGCAAGGAAGGGGAAAAGGAGGGAGAAAGAAGGAAGGAGGGAGGAGAGGGGAAGAGAGAGGAAGAAGGAGGAAGAAGAAGGAGGAGGGGGAATAGGAGTGAAGAGGGAAGAGAGGGGAAAGAAAGAGGAGGAAGGAGGAAGAGGGAGGAGAAAGAGTGAAGAGAGGGAAGGGGGGGGGGAAGGAGGAAGAAGGAATAGGAAGCAGGAAGAGGAGGGAGGAAGGAGAAGAAGGAAAGGGAGAAGAGAGAGGAAAGAGGAAGAGAGGAGAAAGGGGAAGAGAAAGAGTGAAGAGAGAGGACAAGGAGGAAGAGAGGGGGAAGGGGAGGAAGGAGGAAGAGGGATAGGAAGAATAAGAGGAAGAGGAGAAAGGGGAAGAAGGAGTGGAAAGGAGAGAAAAAGGAGGAAGAGGGAAGAGGAAGCGATAAGAGGAAGGAGGAGGAAGAGGAAGGAGAGGGAGGGAGGAAAGGGAGAAGAGAGGAAGAAGCAAGAGAAAGAGGATGGAGAAAGGGGGAAGAGGAAAAGGGAGTGGAAAGAGGAGAGAAAAAGGAGGAAGAGGAGAAGGGAGGAGGAGGGGGAAGAGGGAGGATATGGTGACTCCCCCCCCCCCCCCCACCGCTCCCCCCCCCACCAATCAACGTCTCGAGGGCGATTCCGATTAATCTTTCTCAAAATCCGCTTCAATTAATCCGTCACAGACAACACCCCCTCCCTCCTCTGCCTTACCCCCCCCCCCTCGCCTCCCCTTCTCCTTCTCCTTCTTCTTCTTCCCCCTTTCATTTATTCTTCCTTCTTTTCTTCTTTTCTTTTCCTCTCTTCCCCTTCTCCCTTTTCGTTATTCTCCCTTCTCTTGTTTTCTCTCTTCTCCTTCTCTTCCTCTTCTCCTTCTCCTTCTCTTCCTATTCTCCCTTTCATTTATTCTCCTTCTTTTCTTCCTTTTTCTTATCCTCTCTTCCCTTCTCCTTCTCCTTTTCTTTATCCTCCCTTTCCTTCTTCTTTTTTTCTTTCCTCTCCGCCTCTTCTTCTCTTCCTCTTCTCCCTTTTCTTTATTCTTCCTTCTCTTCTTCTTTTTTCTTATCCTCTCTTCCCCTTTTCCCTTTCCTTCTTCTTTTTTTATTTTTCTCTCCTCTTCTTCTCCTTCTCTTCCTCTTCTCCCTTTTCTTTATCCTCCCTTCCCTTTCTTCCTTATTTTATTCTTTTCCTCTCTTGCTTCCTTTCATAAATCCTCTCTCTTTTCTTCACTCTCTCTTTTCCTCTCTTTCTTCCTTATTCCTCCTTCTTCTGCTTCTTCTTCACCTCTTCTTCCTTATTTTATCCTTTCCTCCCTTTCTTCGCCCTCTCTTCCTTTTTTTCCTTATTCTCTCCTTCCCTTCATCTCCATTTTTATCATTCTCTCTCTTCTCACTTAATTTTATCCTCTCCTTCTCTTCTTCCTCTTTTATCATTCTCTCCTTTCTCTTCTTCCTTTCCTTCACTCCTCCATTTCTTCCTCTTCTCCCTCCTCCCCCCCTTCTCCTCTCCCTACCCTCCACCCCCTCCCTTACC
>NW_027213182.1:20000-22500 GCF_042767895.1 Penaeus vannamei | reverse complement strand
ATCCTTGTTTTTCTTCGTCTTATATCCTCTGTTTCTTCTCTTTCATCTCCCTGATTTATCTTTTCTTTTTCTTCTTTCTGTTTCCTCTTTTCTCTTCTTCAGTCACTGTTCTTATCTTACTGTGTCTTTTCCATATTATTTCTTCTCAGTTTTTCTTATTCTCATTTCTCTCCCCTCTCTTTTCTCTGCCTTATTTATACTCACTTCTTTGTGTCCTTCCTCCTCTGTCCTTCTTTTCCTCTCTTCTCTCTCTCTCATCCTTCTTCCTCCTTTCCCTTTCCTCTGTCCTTCTTCTCCTTCCTTCCCTCTCCCTCACCCGTGCCCCCTTCCTCCTCTCTCTCTTTTCTCTGTCCTGTCTCCTCCTCCCTTCCCCCTCCATTATCTGTGTTCCCCCCCCTACTCCCCACCTTCCGTCGTCTCCTCCTCTCCCCTTTTCTCTATCCTTCCCTTCCCTCATCCATCTTCCTCCTCTCTCCCCTCTTCTCTGTCCTTCTCCTCCTCTTCCCCCTCCCTCATCCACATCTTCCCAGCCCCCTCTCTCCTCCCCCCGTGGCTCTCGGAAGGCCCCCCACCCCCCACCCCCCGGTCCCTCGCCCCCTCGTGCGTGGCGGTGTTTACCCTGCTGTAAATCACCCTCGCACGCCGCGCGCTCCGCGCCCCTCGCACGCCCATCCCTCCTGATCCTCGACACCTCCGCCCACTTCGCTGCTGCTGCTCCTCCTCCTCCTCCTCTTCCTCTTCCTCTTCCTCCTCCTCCTCCTCCTGCTTCCTCCTCCTCCTCCTCCTCCTCCTCCTCCTCCGTATATATATATATATATATATATATATATATATATATATATATATATATATATATATATATGTATGTATATATCTACACACGCACACACATATACATAAATATACGCATATATGTATATTCATTAATGTGGGGGGACGAGCATGTTTGCGTGCGTACGTGAGCGCGTGCGAGTGTGTGTATGTGTGTGCTTTACATGCCTCCTCCTCTCTTGAGAACAGGCTACTTCTCCTTCTTACTCTGAACAGAAGAACATCAAGAAATACAGGAAAGTTTGGGTATTTTTCCTGAAATTCCTTAACATAAAAGGAATAAAAAGAGAAAAACCGAATAGCACATTTCTCCCAAAAGTACAAGACAAAAGAGACATAAAAAAAGAATATATATATATATATACATATATATATAAAAGAGTAAAAAAAAAAAAAAAAAAAGACAGGAATGGAGAAAGAGAAAAAAAAATCTTGAAGAAAAGAAAAGAAAAGAAATCCCCAGGAAGCGATATATTTCACAGAGATGTACTTTCGGAAGCTGTGGTATTAGCGAAGGACACAAGTCATCTCCTCTCGAGTCCTTCTCCTCCTCGGATCAGCTGTTAGGACGTCACAGCTGATTCGTCTTGAAGGATGCTTTGCCTTGATCTCTCTGCCTTTACGCCGGTCTTGTGGCTTGAGACGTGTTCCTTGACGCATTATCGCCTTGCTCTGGAATGTGGTCCTGTGAGGGTATCGATCTATCTATCTGTCTGTCTGTCTGTCTGTCTATCTATTTATCTATCTATCTATGCATGTATCTATGTCTATCTATCTGTCTATCTGTCCGTCTGTCTATCTATTTATCTATCTATCTATGCATGTATCTATTAGTCTGTCTATCTATTTATCTATCTATCTATGCATGTATCTATCTATCTGTCTGTCTATCTATTTATCTATCTATCTATGCATGTATCTATCTATCTGTTTATCTATTTATCTATATATCTATGCATTTATCTATCTGTCTGTCTATCTATTTATCTATCTATCTATGCATTTATCTATCTATCTGTCTGTCTATCTATTTATCTATCTATCTATGCATTTATCTATCTATCTGTCTGTCTATCTATTTATCTATCTATCTATGCATCTATATATCTATCTGTTTGTCTATCTACTTATCTACCTACCTACCTATCTATCTGTGTACACATGCCTCTTCTTTTTATTTTTCTTATTCTTTTTCTATTTTTTCTTCTTCATCTGCATCTTTATCATTTTTCTTTATGTGTTTCTTCTTCTCACCATTATTCATTTTCTTCTTTTTTTATTTATCTTTCTTCTTCTTCCTCCTTCTCCTCCACGTCTTATTCTTATGTGTCTTTTTCTTATCCTTCTTCTTTTTCCTCTTCGTTTTCCTTCTCCTCAATCTCTTATTCCTCTTTTTCTCCTCATTCTTCTCCTGCTGCTTCTTTTTTATCAAATGCATCTCTTTTTCCACATCACTCCTCGTCTTTATATTCTTCTTCCTCTTCCTCTTCTTCATCATGTTCTTTCCCTTTTTCACCATCTTCTTCCTCATCATCTTCATCTCCCTCTACCTTTTCCTTTTCCATATCACTCCCCGTCTTTATCTTTATCCTCTTCTTCTTCCTCTTCTTTTCTTCTTCTTCATCTTATCCCTTTTCTTCATATCTTCTTTCTCTTCTTCGCCATCTTC
>NW_027213182.1:10000-17500 GCF_042767895.1 Penaeus vannamei | reverse complement strand
TGTATCATTATTATCTCCATCTCTGGCTCTATCTCTATCTCTGTCTCTGTCTCTGACTCTATGTCTGTCTCTATCTCTATCTCTATCTCTCTCTATCTTTATCTTTATCTCTGTCTCTATTTCTATCTCTATCTCTCTCTTTACCTCTATCTTTATCTCTGTCTCTATCTCTATCTCTCTCTTTATCTCTGTCTCTATCTTTATCTTTATCTCTATCTCCATCTCTATCTCTATCTCTGTCTCTATCTCTATCTCTATCTCTATCTTTATCTCTGTCTTTATCTCTATCTTTATCTCTGCCTCTATCTCTATCTTTATCTCCATCTCCATCTTTATTTCTCTATCTCTTCTTTATCTCTATCTCTGTCTCTATTCTCTATCTCCATCTCTATCTTTGTCTCTCCTCTCCTATCTTTATCTCGCCCCTGTACTCTATCTCTTCTCCTATCTTATTATCATCTTCATATCTATTGCCTTTCAAACTCTTCAAATCCTTCCTCTCCTCTCCTTCCCTTCTTCTTCGCCCCTTTGCACCATCTCTTCCCTTCCTCCTATTTCTTTTTATCTTCCCTTCCCTCCTCTGCTAACCCTCCCCCCCCCCCTTCATCTCCATCTTTATTACCCCCCTCCCCCTCCCCTTCACCACCTCCCCATAGACCTTTTCATTTCCTCATTTCTTTCTCTCCTCTATTTTATTTCCCCTTCTCCCTCGCCTCTCTTCTACCCATAGGCCTATTTCTCTCCCACTTCTTTCTCCCTCTCCCCCCATTAATCCCCTACTCCTCCCCCTCCCCCCATTAATCGCCCCCGTAGCTCCACCCTCTCTCTTTCCCCACCCTCTCCCCCCCTCCCCCACTCTCTCCCCCCTCCCTCCATTAGTCCCTCCCACTCCCCACCCTCTCCCCTTAGCCCCACCCCTCCCTCTCCCCCACCCTTTCCCCCTCCCCCATGAATTTCCTCTGCCGCATGAATCCCTCCCCCTCCCTCCATAAATCTCCCCCCCCCCCCCGCCCACGTGTGTATGATGACCCCGGGAGTAAAAGTAACACCAAGTGTATTGCGATGAAATGTCACTTCTCTATCACGCTTCTTTTTTCTACTTTATTTTCTTCTTTACTTTTTTTTCTGTCTTTCTCTGTCTGTCTATCTGTCTCTCTTTTTCTTTATTTTTTCTTTTTTTCTCTCTCTTTCTCTCTGTCTGTCTCTCTCTTTCTTTATTTTTTTCTTTCCATGGAAAAGGAAGGGAAAGAAGGATAAGAAAAGAAGAAGAAGGTTGGAGGGAAGAGGTGAGATGGAGAAGAATAAGGAAGAGAGAAAATAAAGATGAAGAATAAGGGATGAATAAGAATGAGGGAGAGAGGAGATAAGATGAAGGAAAGGAAGGGTGGAAATAAGAGAGATGGAGAAAAGGGAGAATGGAAGAAGAAGAGATGGAGGAGGAGAAAGGGGGGTAAAGAAAAGATACGGAGAAAGAGGAAAGGAATAAAATAGAGGGAAAATGAAATAAATAGGGAGTTAGCGAGAAACGGAAAAGAAGAGAGAAAGAGACACTGAAGAGAAAATAAAGGATAAGTATAGAGGAGAAGAAGTGTCGTAAAAATAGCGAGAATAGCGAGAAGCAGTAAAGGAGAGACATAGAGAACGTGATAAAAGGAGGGGATAGTGAGAGAGAGGATGAAGATGGAAGAAAAAGATAACGAAGGAGAGGTAAAAGGGGGAAAAAAATTATAAAAAGATAATAGAATAATAACGAAGAAATGATAAGAAATAGAAGATAATAAAATTAGGGAAAACCAGAAGGATCAAGAAGAGAAGGAATAAGTGAAGAGATAAATAAAAACAGAAAAAGAGAAAGAAAGAGGAGAAGGAAGAAGGGGAATATGGAGAGAAGAAAAGGAAAACAAAAAAATATATAGAGAGAATACCGGAGTAAAAAGAATATGGAAAGAGAATCAGGAATAATTTAGATAAAAATAAGAAGAGAAGAAGGGAGAAGAGAATAGGAAATAACAAAAAGAAGAAAATCGGGCAAAGGAAAGAAAAGAAAAAGTGATAAGGAAAGCGTAGATGAAGAACAAAGAGAGAAAAAGAAAGTAAATGGAAGAATGAAGGTAAACGAGAGAGACAGCGAAGTGGAGAGAGGAAGAAGCACAAGAATGGAGAGTGACTGTTATATTTGAAGTTCATTATCCTTGATAGAAGAGAGAGCCGAGAGTCCAAGGTGCCCCCTCCCCCTCCCCCCCTCACTACCTCCCCTCTCCTTTCTTCCTCTCTTTACTCTGGCTTTCCCTCTCCCCCTCCTTCTTGCCTTCTTTTTCTCTTTCGCTTTCTTCTTCTCTCTTTCCCTCTCTCATTCTTGCCTTCCTTTTCTTCTTTCACTTTCTTCTTCTTCTCTCTTTCCCTCTCTTTCTCTTTTTTGTCTTCCTTTTCTCTTTCATTTTCTTCTTCTCTTTTTCCCTCTCTCACTCGCTCCTTCTTTTCTCTTTCTCTTTCTTCTTCTTCTCTCTTTCCCTCTCTCCCTCTTTCTTGCCTTCCTTTTCTCTTTCACTTTCTTCTTCTTCTCTCTTTCCCTCTTTCACTCTCTCCTTCTTCTCTGTTTCTCTTGCGTCTTTCCCTCCTTCTTGATTCTTTTCCTCGTCTCATTCTCTCCTTCTTCTCTCTTTCTCTCTCCCCTCTCCTTTATTCCCCTCTCTACCCCTCCTTATTGTCTTCTTTCCCTCTTTCACTCTCTCCTTCTTCTCTCTTTCTCTCTCTCCTTCTTCTCTCTTTCTCTCTCTCCTTCTTCTCTCTTTCTTTCTTGACCTTCCCTAACTCTTGTCTCTTTTCCTCTCTCACTCCCTCCTTCTCTCCGTCCTCTCTCTCTCTCTCCCTCGCGTCTCTCCACTCTTTTCCCCTTCCCTCTTGTCTTCCCCCCCCCCCCACCTCTGCCTTCTTTTCCTCCCTTCACTCTCTCCTCTTGCCTCTCTCCGTCTCCTCCTTTCCTCTTGTTCTCTTTCTTACTTTCTTTCTTTCTGTCCCTTTTCCTCCCCCCCTCTCCCCTTCCCTCCCGCTTTCCTCTTCAAGCGTCCCTCACATCGAGGAAATAGACAAATATGTAAAGAATGAAATACATCTGCGTGAGAGAGAGAGGGAGAGAGAGAGAGAGAGAGAGAGAGAGAGAGAGAGAGGGAGAGGGAGAGAGAGAGAGAGAGAGAGAGAGAGAGAGAGAGAGAGAGAGAGAGAGAGAGAGAGAGAGAGAGAGAGAGAGAGAGAGAGAGAGAGAGAATAAAGACAGAATAAAGAGAGAATAGAGAGAGAGAGAGAGAATAAAGACAGAATAAAGAGAGAATAGAGAGAGAGAGAGAGAGAATAGAGAGAGAGAGAGAGAATAGAGAGAGAGAGAGAGAGAGAGAGGAAAAATAAAAACAGAGACAGACAGACAGACAGAGAAAGAGAGAAAACTCACCAAGAGACAGACAGGCATACGTTCAGACAGACAGCGCCAGTCACAGGAAAAGAAAAGATATCTAAAATCTCTCTTAATGGAAGTTCATATTTACTCAGGCGCCAGAACAGATCGGTTATGCAAAGATAGCGTTTTTTTTTCTTTTTTTTCCGGACGAAATAGCTGTTTCCCGCACGTGTCAATGTTGGTTCTTTTTTATATATATAAGAAGAGAGAAAACGAGAAAAGAGAAGAAAAGGGAGTAAAAATAGAAGTCGAAGAAAGAGAAGAAGAAGGAGTAAAAATAGAAGAAGAAGAAAGGGAAGGAAAGATAGATAGAAAAGAGAAGAAGAAGGAGTAAAAATAGAAGAAGAAGAAAGAGAAGGAAAGATAGATCGAAAATAATAGAAGGAGTAAAAATAGAAGAAACAGAAAGAGAAGAAAAGATAGATAGAAAAGAGAAGAAGAAGGAGTAAAAATAGAAGAAGAAGAAAGAGAAGAAAAGACAAAAAAGAGAAGAAGAAGGAGTAAAAATAGAAGAAGAAGAAAGAGAAGAAAAGACAAAAAAGAGAAGAAGAAGGAGTAAAAATAGAAGAAGAAGAAAGAGAAGGAAAGATAGATAGAAAAGAGAGGAAAAAGGAGTAAAGATAGACGAAGAAGAAAGAGAAGAGAAGATAGATAGAAAAGAGAAGAAGAAGGAGTGAAGATAGAAGAAGAAGAAAGAGAAGAAAAGAAAGACAGAAAAGAGAAGAAAAAGGAGTAAAGATAGACGAAGAAGAAAGAGAAGAAGAGATAGATCGAAAATAATAGAAGAAGGAGTAAAAATAGAAACAAGAAGAAGGAGGAGGACGAGGAGGAATTCGCGAGATGGCGAGGAAATAGAGAAACAGAAAGAGAGGGAGAAGGAAAGAGAGAGAAAGCGCAAAGGTATTTGTATGTGTTAAAAAGAAGAGAAAGAAAGTTAAAAGAATGAGAAAGAGGTAGATATAGAGATAGATATAACGATATATAGATAGAGAAAGAGAGAAAGAGAGAGTGAGAGAGAGAGAGAGAGAGAGAGAGGGAGAGAGAAGAAAGAGAGAGAGAGAGAGAACGAGGGAGAGAGAGAGAGAGAAAAGAAAGAGAGAGCGAGAGAGAAAGAGAAAGAAAAAAAAGAAAGAGAGCGAGAGAGAAAGAGAAAGAGGCAAAAAAGAGAGAGAGAGGGAAAGAGAGACAGGCAGACAGACAGAGACAAAACAAAACAGAACACAAAAGAAAAATAACGAGAAAAAAAGAAAGAAAAATGAAAGAATGAAAGAAAAATGATAGATAGAAAGAAAGAAAGTAAGAAAGAAAGAATGAAAGAAAGAAGGAAGGAAAGAAAGAAAGAAAGAAAGAAAGAGAGAAAGAAAGAAAAATGGAAAGAAAAAAGGAGAGAAAGAAAGAAAGAAAGAAAAAAAGAGAAAGAAAAAAAGAAAAAAAGAAAGCCAAAAAAGAAAAAAAAGGAAAGAAAGAGAGAGATAGAGAAAAGAAAAAGAAGAAAGAAAAAGAGAAGAAAAAGAAAGAAAAAAAGAAAAAAAAGAAAAAAAGAAAGAAAGAAAGAAAGAAAGAAGCATATAGCGACGAAAAGTTAATAACCCTTTTACGAACCTCCGCGTCACAGCCGACATAAAGAAAGAGGAAGAAAAAAAAGAAAGAAAAAGAAGAAAAAGAAGAAAGAAAGAAAGAGAGAGACAGAGAAAATAAATAAATAAATAAATAAATAAATAAAGAAAGAAAGAAAGCAAGAAAGAGACAGGGAAAAGAAAAAGAAGAAAGAAAGAAAGAGAGAGAGAAACAAAGTAAAGAAAGAAAGAAAGAAAGAAAGAAGCATATAGCGACGAAGAGTTAATAACCCTTTTGCGAACCTCCGCGTCACAACCGACACAAAGAAAGAGAAAGAAAGAAAAAAGAAAGAAAGAAAGAGGAAGAAAGAAAAAAGAAAGAAAGAAAAGAAAAAATGAAAAAAAGAAACAAAAAAAAAAAAACAAATAAAGAAAGAAGCATATAGCGACGAAAAGTTAATAACCCTTTTCCGAACCTCCGCGTCACGGCCAACACAAAGAAAGAAAAAGAAAGAAAAAAGAAAAAAGAAAGAAAGAATAAATAAATAAATAAAGAAAGAAGCATATAGCGACGAAAAGTTAATAACCCTTTTCCGAACCTCCGCCTCACGGCCAACACCGCAATTATTCGAGTCATAGGCACAAACGAAGCCAAAATTCTCGCGAAAATAAAAGCTCGCCATAAAACCTCGACTATAAAAGGGGAAAGAAGCAGAGAGCAAGGAAATTATGTATGTTTTTGTTTTGTTTTTTTCTTTTTCTTGTTTTCTTTCTTTGTTTTTTTCTTTTTCTTGCTTTCTTTCTTTGTTTTTTTTTTCGTTTATTTTTTTTCTTTTTTTTTCTTCTTCTTTCTTTCTTTTCTTTGTTTTTCTTCTTCTTCCTCTTTCTTTCTTTCTTTCTTTTCTTTGTTTTTCTTCTTTTTTCTCTTTCTTTCTTTCTTTCTTGTCTTTGTTTTTCTTCTTCTTCCTCTTTCTTTCTTTCTTTCTTTTCTTTGTTTTTCTTCTTCTTTCTCTTTCTTTCTTTCTCTCTTTCTTGTTTGTTTTGTCTTTATTCTGTCGTTTTTTTTTCTGATATGCTCCTTCTCTTTCTGTTTGTCTATCTATTAATCAATCACTTTCCCTTTCTCTCATTCTATCTATCTATCAGTCTCGCTCTATCTGTCTATTAATCTCCCTCTCTCTCTCTCTCTCTCTCTCTCTCTCTCTCTCTCTATCTCTCTCTCTCTCTCTCTATCTATCTATCTATCTATCTATCTCTGATGACAAACAAACAAAAATAATAATAATAAAACAAAAATAGTTTATTAAAAAATCATTTGGTAAAAAAAAATGATAATAAAAAAAAAAATAGATAGATAAATAAAGTTGACATAATGTACATCTAACCTGATACGCATCTTTATAACTTTGTTATTGTTTCAATGATTTAATTCCGCTTATTCACCGTAATCAAAAACCCTATTGTAACCTATTTTTTTAATGATTATTATTTTCTTTTCTCACTGTCATCACACAAAAATTATGATCGTCATTGAAAAAAAAAAAAAAATGTCTTACTCACCATTAATAGTAATTCATGTCATCACTATCATAATGGATGTACTTAACATGCTGTTTCGTAAGTGGTTCATCCGTGCGTAAGTAGAGGGTACTATTAAAAAGGTTTGGTGTTAAATGTGGGAGATTTTTGTGCGTGATTCGTGTCTATGTCAAAGGTGTTGAGGATTGGAGCTAAGGGGGGCGGGGGGGGGGGGGGTAGAAGGGTGATGATGATGAAGATAGTGGTAATGATAGTGACGAATGGTAATGGTGATTATTATGATGATGGCAGTGGTTGATTATAATTATGATAATAATGGTTATAACTATAATCGTAATAATAATGATAATGATGGTAATGATGATAATGGTAATGATAATGACAAATGGTAATGGTGATTGTTATTATGATAATGATAATGGTTGATGATTATAATGATAATAATAATGGTAATAACAATAATCGTAATAATAATAATGATGGTAATGTTGATAATGATAAACGATAATAATGATAATTCTAATAAATTATAATGATATAATGATAATGGTGATACATGATAATACACACACACTTGTGCGTATATATATATATATATATATATATATATATATATATATATATATATATATATATATATATATATTTATATATATATATATATATATATATATATATATATATATATATATATATATATATATATATATATATATGAACATATATATATATATATATATATATATTAACATATATATATATATATATATATATATATATATATATATATATATATATATATATATATATATACATATGTATATATACATATGTATATATATATGTATATATATATATATATAGGTATATATATATATATATATATATATATATATATATATATATATATATATATATATATATATATATATATATATATATATGTGTGTGTGT
>NW_027213182.1:0-5000 GCF_042767895.1 Penaeus vannamei | reverse complement strand
GGAGGATGAGGAGGATGCTGAGCGTGTGTGGAGAGGACAAAGAAAAGGAGGTTTTGTGTGTTTACGTGGATGTGTTTTGTGCTGTGTGCTTTTGGGGGGAGAGGGGTTGGTTGTGTGTGGTCTGTGTGTCTGTATTGTTTTTGCTTCTATTTCTTTTTTTTTTCTCTGTCTCTTTCTCTTTTTTTTCTCTCTGTCTCTCTCTCTTTCTTTCTCTTTCTTTCCTTTTCTCTCTCTCTCTCTGTCTCTCTCTGTCTGTCTCTCTCTCTCTCTCTCTCTTTCCCTCTCTCTCTCTCTCTCTCCCTATCCGACTTCCGCCCCCCCTCGCTCCTTCTCTTTCTCTCTCTCTCTCTTTATCCGACTCCCCCGCCCTCCTCTCTCTCTATCTATCTCTATATCTCTATCTGTTTATCTATCTATCTATCTCTATCTATCTCTATCTTTTTATCTATCTATCTGTCTCTATCTCTCTCTATCTGTCTACCTATCAATCAATCTCCTCCTATGATTTGTTTTTCGAGGTGTCAAATTATGAAAGGAATTTTTCAATATGGAGCATCCAACGAGACACAAAATTTAAAGAATCCAGAACTTATTTTCCTTAATTCGGGGGAAAAAAATGACATTGCTCGCAAAATTCTTTTCTTGGAGATACAAAGAAAACGGCAATTTTCCTTACAAGCTTCGTTCACTGGTAAATGAGCGATAACAAACGAGAAATGAACGAGTGTTTAGGACACGGGTATTACATTCCGTTGAGGATTCTGAAAGTTTTTTTTTTTTTTCTTTTTTTTTTTTGTATCATGATCGTGTTTGTAAGATTGTGGTTAACTTCTTTTGGGCTTCTTTTCCTTATGGTTACATGTCTATTATTTATATATTTTTTTCGCTTTCTCGTTTGAATACAATTACTGTAGCAGCAATAGGCGATAATTTCCTCAACAGCAACAGCGACAAAATGATGGTGATGATGATAATGATAATGATAACAACAATGAAAATAACGGCAATAACAATAATGATAATGATATGTGTGTGTGAGAGAGAGAGAGAGGGAGGGAGAGAGAGAGAGAGAGAGAGAGAAAAAGAGGGTGAGAGTGAGTGAGTGAGTGAGAGAAGAGAGAGAGAGAGAGAGAGAGAGAGAAGAGAGAGAAGAAGAAGAAGAAGAGAGAAGAAGAAGAAGATAGAAAGGAGAGAGAGAGAGAGAGAGAGAGAGAGAGAGAGAGAGAGAGAGAGAGAGAGAGAGAGAGAGAGAGAAAGAGCAGGTTCAATATTAGTATTCATAATAACGTAATAATAAGAGTTGATGATAGTAATACTAGTATTAGTAGCAGTAGTAGTAGTAGTAACAGCAGCGCAATAGAAGTAGTAGCGATAAATCGATAACAGATATAGTATAACAATTATTATTTTAATCAAAAATAGAATTGCATACAAACCCTACCTTCACTCTATCGCACCGCCCACATCTCGCAGACCCCACGCCCGAGAGAACCCATCCAAATGAACCTATATTTAAATCGCCCTATAAATCTTAAACGGCACCCCAGCTGGATGACACGCGATGACACAGCAGAATACGGCACGACACCTTGCACGACACTGAATCAAAGTGACACGTCTTAGCGAGAAACCAGTGTTTCGCCCCTCACGCCAGCACTGGAGAGGAATCGAATTTATCATGTGGTTTCATAAGTCATTAGCTGAGTAGAGGTATTAGCCACCGCAAGGTCTGCTCACGCCCCTTTTATGTGGCGGCTCAGTTCCACTAGGGTATAGGTTCCTCGACTTTCGCTTTTTTTATTTTTTGTTTTTTGACGCTGTCTCCCTTTTCTTCTTTATTTCTGTCTCTTTTTTCTCTAGTGTTTCTTGTTTCTTTCCCACTTGGTCTCTCTCTTTTCTTCTTCTTCTCTTTTGGTTCTTTATTTTTCTCTCTTTTTTCTCTGGTGTTTCTTGTCGTTGATTTTCTATTTGGTCTTTCTCTTTTCTTCTTCTCTTTTGGTTCTTTATTTCTGTCTCATTTTTTTTCTCTGGTGTTTCTTGTCGGTTCTTTTCCACTTGTTCTCTCTCATTTCTTCTTCTTCTCTTTGTTTGCTTCTTTATTTCTCTCTCTTCTTTTTTTCTCTAGTCTTTCTTGTCTTTTTTCCACTTGCTCTTTCCATCTGTTGTTTTTTTCTGTTTCTGTATTTCTCTTTTCATTCGTTGTTATTTATTTTCTTCACAATCACTACTTCTCATTCCATTATCTCCTCTTATCACTCATTACATTCTTCTCTTTTCAACTCCTTTTCCTATCTCTGTATCTGTCTCTCCACTTTTTGTCCTTTTGTTTCCACTTCTCTGTCTCTCTGTCTCTCTTTCCTTCTTCCCACTTTCTCCTTCTTTTCAGTCACAGAGAGAGAGAGAGAGAGAGAGAGAGAGAGAGAGAGAGAGAGAGAGAGAGAGAGAGAGAGAGAGAGAGAGAGAGAGAGAGAGAGAGAGAGAGAGAGAGAAAGAGTGAGAGAGAGAAAGAGAAAGAGAAAGAGAAGGATAGAGAGATAGAGACAGACAGACAGATATAGAGAGAAACGCATAAACCATACAATAACATAACAAAGAAAACGAAATGAAACAAAATAGAAAAGAGAAGAGGAAGCAGACAAAAAAAAAAAAAGACTAAACACATAAACACAAAAACCCACAGATAAACACAGCGATAGAGAGGTGAAAAGGTAAACATAATACGATAATAAAGACATAGAAAAAGAGCAATGATTTACAACCCAAGCGACCCAAGAATGCAGATGAGAGGACATAAAAGAATAATGATAAAGTAATGAGGACCGCATAATGGAAAAGATGAGTTAACAGTTAGAAGGATAAATGGATAATGAAGAAGATTAAGAGACTTGATAATCCTTTTAAAAGCGCAAAAGAAAGATGTAGAAAGAGAAAGAATTGAAACATGTCATTAGTGTGCAAGAAGTGTGCAAGGAAATGGGATTAAAGATGTGATAAGAAGGGAGTAAATGGAGGAATAAAAAGAAGAATGAAAGAGTGTAATGAGGGGGTGGGGTGGGAGAAACAGACAAAGATGAATAGATAGATAGATAATCATATAGATGGGTAGATAAAGAGACAATCAGACACATAAGCACATTTATACACACACACACACACACACACACACACACACACACACACACACACACACACACACACACACACACACACACACACACACACACAAATATGCATACATACATACATATATATATATATATATATATATATATATATATATATATATATATATATATATGTATGTATATATATATATATATAGATAGATAGATAGATAGATAGATATAGATATATACATATAAATCGATAGATAAAGATAGATAGGTAGATAGATAAAGAGAAGGAGATAGATAAGCTAATAAAAAATACATATAGAGAGATAGATATATAATCGTATAGATAGATAGACAAAGAGAGAGAGAGAGAGGAAGTGGGATAGGGAGAGAGAGAGGGAGAGTGAGCGATCAAGCGAGAGAGAGAGAGAGAGAGAAAGAGAGAGAGAGAGAGAGAGAGAGAGAGAGAGAGAGAGAGAGAGAGAGAGAGAGAGAGAGAGAGAGAGAGAGAGAGAGAGAGAGAGAGAGAGAGAGAGGGAGAGAGAGAGGGAGAGAGAGAGAGAGAGAGAGAGAGAGAGAGAGAGAGAGAGAGAGAGAGAGAGAGAGAGAGAGAGAGAGAGAAAGAAAGAGAGAGAGAGAGAAACAGAGAGAATGAGAAATATAATTCGGATCTGTCAGAAGGAGAGAAAGATAAAAAAGAAAAAAAAAAGAATGATTGAAACAAGCCATAAAAAGCAGGAATGCGTTAACAAAGCAATGTGTTACTTGTTACCAGGTAACGTAATACCTTTAAAACAATTACCACATTTGAGAGAGAAAGTGTGCGTGTGAGTTCGTAAATTTAATAGTTTTATTGTTCGAAAAAGAGAATCAGGTAGTTACTCTCATTTCTTATGTTATCTTATTTCTCTAAAGAAGTATATGTCTGTGTACTTTTTTGTTTGTTTGTTTATGTTTATGTAGTAGAGTTTATAAGTACAAAAAACGAGGCTGGTATTTATGTTTATCATTTCTATTCGTTTTAAAAGTGTTCGTTTGTAATGAAGCTTCGAATCACCTTATTTAATGACACTAAGAGTCTCGAAGCAGGATTCGGAACACGAGGCTTCCCAAACGTGACTTTGACGTATGAATACCGTGTCTATCCACACATATTCAGATCTAAAGCCTAGATGGATAATGTTTAAGCCTTCAAGAGCAGAGAGAGATTATACATACATCGAGCTATCAACATATACTCTAATCTAACGCTCTGAACACGATGCTCAAACCAAGACTCAAGCAACAAGCGGAAAGAACAAGCAAGCAGAGTCTCATTAGAGGCATATACACGCACAAAATCTTCAAGAAAAAAAAAAGGTAGCAGGAGATGGTGTCTCGGAAACCACTCACTCCCATTAGGAAATCCGTCTGTGAGAGTCCGTTACGTGGCGTCACAGCTGCTGTGATGGAGGTTTGTCGTGTTGTGGGGAGCTGTGACGGGGGAGAAGTGACGGGGGAGAAGTGACGAGGGAGAGGTGATGGGGGAGCTGTGACGGGGGAGCTGTGACGGGGGAGAAGTGAAGGGGGAGTATGACGGGGGAAAGCTGTGACGAGGGAGAAGTGACGGGGGAGCTGTGACGGGGGGAGAAGTGAAGGGGGAGAAGTGAGAGAAGTGAAGGGGGAGAAGTGACGGGGGAGCTGTGACGAGGGAGAAGTGACGGGGGAGCTGTGACGGGGGAGCTGTGACGAGGGGAGAAAGTGAAGGGGGAGAAGTGACGGGGGAGCTGTGACGAGGGAGAGGTGATGGGGGAGCTGTGACGGGGGAGCTGTGACGAGGGAGAAGTGAGGGGGGAGAAGTGACAGGGGAGGTTGTGACGAGGGAGAAGTGACGGGGGAGCTGTGACG
>NW_027213180.1:30000-37500 GCF_042767895.1 Penaeus vannamei | reverse complement strand
TTTTCTCAGAAGGACTTGTCACTAATACTTCAATTCTTCTCCAGATGAAATACGGCAGCAGTCTCTGTCTATTATTGTCTAAAATTCGTTCATTAGCACCCTCCTCCTATACCATTCGACGTCATTGTTATCATTATCATTTTTATCATTTATTATTACTATTATTATCAACATTATTATCATTGACATTATTATCATTATCATTATCAATACTATCTTCATTATTACCATTCGACCTTCACCTTCATCAGCTTCAGCAGGCTTACAGCGTCCCTACAATAGATGTCAGTACCTACCAACCAACTATAAGGTGTCAATATATCCTACATTCCAGCGCTTTCCTACTTCTTGAATCTCCATAACACATATCACAATTCGTTACAGTGTCCGCTTGATACATACTAACACTCGCTATAATTTCCACGTAATATATACCAGCACTTGCTGCATTGTCCACACAATACATACCCAACACCCTACAGAGTGTTGGCATGTACAGCTACAGAGTATCCACGCAGCACATACACGCCCACCTTCTAAATACCCTCAAGACAATAAATACCAAAACCCAGTCCCCCCACCCCACCCCTCCCAGAGAGCCTACACAAAACACCTCCTCCACAGCATCCACGGACCCAGACCCCACCTCCTGCGCCTTGTCCGGATAACACATTCCAGCACCCGCCTCCAGAGTGTCCAGATAAGGCACACACAGTCCCCTTGGGAGGTGTCTCGCTCCCTCTGGTAACCTCTCCCCGATTCAGGTCAAACGAGTTTACCGTCCATGATCTAATCTGGACCAATTTAGACGCCACGTTATAAAGAAAGCCAGAAGGTCAGTATACACTGGAGGAGTGGGAGGGGAGAGGGGGCGAGGAGGAGAGGAAAGGGGGCGAGGAGGAGGGGAGAGGGGATGAGGAGGAGGGGAGAGGGGGCGAGGAGGAGGGGAGAGGGGATGAGGAGGAGGGGTGAGGGGGCGAGGAGGAGGGGAAGGTAAATGGAAGAGGATTGAGAGAGAAAAAAAAGTAAAAAAAAAAAACAAAAAAAAACGAAGGACGGAAGAGAGTGGACATGGTGAAAGGAGAAAGAATAGGGAAGGAGGAGAGGAAGGTAAATGGAAGAGGATTGAGAGAGAGAAAAAAAACAACTAACAAAACAAGGAAGGAAGAGTGTGGACATGGTGAAAGGAGAAAGAATGGGGGAAGGAGGAGGAGACGCCAATAATGGAAGGATCAATAGTATTAAGCCTGGAGTGGATGGCCAGCAAAAGAGATTTACAAGGACAAGAGAACGAAAGAAAAAAAAAGCAGAGGGCATTCTACTGAAAAGAAGATCCAAGCGCATTTTCACGGGGAGTAAAGGCTAAAAAGAAACACAAAAAGCAACATGGGATTAGAGAAGTGAAGAAAAAAAAAGTCACAAGGAAACAAAACAAAGATTACGTAAACTGAAAGAACAACAACAACAACAGCAACAAAGAACCACAAAGAAACAAGAAAAAGATTACGTAAACTAAAGAAACAAAAACAAAACAAAAAATGAATCACGAGGAAAAAAACGTAAACTGAAGAAACAAAAAAAAAAAAAAAAAAAAGGAATCACAAGGAAACAAAACAAAGATTACGTAAACTGAAGAAACAAAACAAACAAACAAATGAATCACAAAGAAACAAAACAAAGATTACGTAAACTGAAGAAACAAACAAACAAACAACAAAAAATGAATCACAAGGAAACACAACAAAGCTTACGTAAACTGAAGAACCCCCCCCTCCCAAAAAAAAAAAAAAAAAAAAAAAAAAAATGAATCACAAGGAAACACAACAAAGCTTACCTAAACACAAAACAAAAATCCCGGACGTGTTATTTCGAAGAACTGTTGTCACAAAATGTAAATATTCAGCAGGAGACTCTCCCTTTCCCTGCTGGAATGCAAATACAGGTGGTCATGTGTAACTAGCTTTCCCCGCGCGGTAAACTGTAATTCTGTGTCGAGATACCTTTCACTTTCGGCTTGTACATACCAGCATATTTGAATACATTAATGGATGTGTATATATATATATATATATATATATATATATATATATATATATACAGAGAGAGAGAGAGAGAGAGAGAGAGAGAGAGAGAGAGAGAGAGAGAGAGAGAGAGAGAGAGAGAGAGAGAGAGAGCGGTAAACTGTAATTCTGTGTCAGATGCCTTTCACTTTCGGCTTGTACATACCAGTATATTTGAATACATTAATGGATGTGTGTGTATATATATATATATATATATATATATATATATATATATATATATATATATATATATAGAGAGAGAGAGAGAGAGAGAGAGCAGAGAGAGAGAGAGAGAGAGAGAGAGAGAGAGAGAGAGAGAGAAGAGTAAACTGTAATTCTGTGTCGAGATACCTTTTCACTTTCGTACATACCAGTATATTTGAATACATTAATGGATGTGTGTGTATATATATATATATATATATATATATGTATATATATATATATATATGTATATATATGTATATATATATAGAGAGAGAGGGAGAGAGAGACAGAGAGAGAGAGAGAGAGAGAGAGAGAGAGAGAGGGAGAGAGAGAGAGAGAGAGAGAGAGAGAGAGAGAGAGAGAGAGAGAGAGAGAGAGAGAGAGAGAGAGAGAGAGAGAGAGAGCGGTAAACTGTAATTCTGTGTCGAGATACCTTTCACTTTCGGCTTGTACATACCAGCATATTTGAATACATTAATGGATGTGTATATATATATATATATATATATTATATATATATATATATATATAGAGAGAGGGAGAGAGAGAGAGAGAGAGAGAGAGAGAGAGAGAGAGAGAGAGAGAGAGAGAGAGAGAGAGAGAGAGAGAGAGAGAGAGAGAGATGTGTGTATGTGTATGTGTGTGTATGTGTGTGTGTGTGTGTGTGAGTGCGCGTTTGTATTTGAGTGTGTGTGTATGTGTTTCAATTGACTTCTCAGTTCAGAGTCAATTCTGTCCAGGTCTCAATTTACTGTAGTTTCAGACCAGCCAGGTGTGAAGTGATCTGAATACGTTTCACTTCACATACCGTCCCCTGAGGCTGCATTGTTCACCTCACTTTTGTTTCTTCTTGCCAGTAGCACAGCATTGAGGAAAGTCTTGATTCGAAAGGTCGTACGGCTTTGAGGAGGTTCTAGATACGGGAGATCCTACTCTTTTTCAGGATATACTCGATGCAGAAGGTCCTCCAGCTTTCAGGATATCTTAAATACGGAAGGTCCTAGTCTTTTCAGGATATAATGGATAGGAAATATCCTCCGGTTCTCAGGATATTCGAGATACGGAAGGTCCTCCAGAATATCCTACACTTTCAGGATATTCTAGAAACAGAAGGTCCTCCAGCTTTCAGGATATTCTAGATACGGAATATCCTACACTTTCGGGATGTTCTAGATGTTGGAGATCCTACAGCTTTCAGGATATTCTAGAAACAGAAGGTCCTCCATATTTCAGGATATTCTAGATAAAGAAGGACCAGCTCTCAGGATATCCTAGGTACGTCCTACGGTTCTCAGGATATCCAAGGTACAAAGTCCTCCAGCTCTCAGGATATTTTAAGTACAAAGTCCAACAGCTCTCAGGATATTCCAAGTACAAAGTCCAACAGCTCAGGATATTTTAAGTACAAAGTCCAACAGCTCAGGATATTTTAAGTACAAAGTCCAACAGCTCTCAGGATATTTTAAGTACAAAGTCCAGCTCACAGGATATTTTAAGTACAAAGTCCAACAGCTCAGGATATTCCAAGTACAAAGTCCAACAGCTCTCAGGATATTTTAAGTACAAAGTCCAGCTCACAGGATATTTTAAGTACAAAGTCCAACAGCTCTCAGGATATTTTAAGTACAAAGTCCAACAGCTCTCAGGATATTCTAAGTACAAAGTCCAACAGCTCAGGATATTTTAAGTACAAAGTCCAACAGCTCTCTCAGGATATTTTAAGTACAAAGTCCAACAGCTCTCTCAGGATATTTTAAGTACAAAGTCCAACAGCTCAGGATATTTTAAGTACAAAGTCCAACAGCTCTCAGGATATTTTAAGTACAAAGTCCAACAGCTCTCAGGATATTTTAAGTACAAAGTCCAACAGCTCTCAGGATATTTTAAGTACAAAGTCCAACAGCTCTCAGGATATTTTAAGTACAAAGTCCAACAGCTCTCTCAGGATATTTTAAGTACAAAGTCCAACAGCTCTCAGGATATTTTAAGTACAAAGTCCAACAGCTCTCAGGATATTTTAAGTACAAAGTCCAACAGCTCTCTCAGGATATTTTAAGTACAAAGTCCAACAGCTCTCTCAGGATATTTTAAGTACAAAGTCCAACAGCTCAGGATATTTTAAGTACAAAGTCCAACAGCTCAGGATATTTTAAGTACAAAGTCCTCCAGCTCTCAGGATATTCTAAGTACAAAGTCCAACAGCTCAGGATATTTTAAGTACAAAGTCCAACAGCTCTCAGGATATTCTAAGTACAAAGTCCAACAGCTCTCTCAGGATATTTTAAGTACAAAGTCCAACAGCTCTCTCAGGATATTTTAAGTACAAAGTCCAACAGCTCTCAGGATATTCTAAGTACAAAGTCCAACAGCTCTCAGGATATTCTAAGTACAAAGTCCAACAGCTCTCAGGATATTTTAAGTACAAAGTCCAACAGCTCTCAGGATATTTTAAGTACAAAGTCCAACAGCTCTCTCAGGATATTTTAAGTACAAAGTCCAACAGCTCAGGATATTTTAAGTACAAAGTCCAACAGAATCATTTTAAGTACAAAGTCCAACAGCTCAGGATATTTTAAGTACAAAGTCCAACAGCTCAGGATATTTTAATTGCAAAAGTCAACAGCTCCTCAGGATATTTTAGTACAAAGTCCAACAGCTCAGGATATTTTAAGTACAAGTCCAACAGCTCAGGATATTCTAAGTACAAAGTCCAACAGCTCTCAGGATATTTTAAGTACAATCCAACGAACTCTCAGGATATTTTAAGTACAAAGTCCAGCAGCTCCTAGGATATTTAGTACAAAGTCCAACAGCTCTCAGGATATTTTAAGTGCAAAAGTCCAACAGCTCTCCAGGATATTTTAAGTACAAAGTCCAACAGCTCTCAAGATATTCTAAGTGAGATAAACAGCTCTCAGGATATTTTAAGTACAAGTCAACAGCTCTCAGGATATTTTAAGTACAAGTCCAACAGCTCTCTCAGGATATTTTAAGTACAAAAGTCCAACAGCTCAGGATATTTTAAGTACAAAGTCCAAAGCTCTCAGGATATTTTAAGTACAAAGTCCAACAGCTCGGACTATTTTAAGTACAAGTCCAACAGCTCAGGATATTTTAAGTACAAAAGTCAACAGCTCTCAGGATATTTTAAGTACAAGTCCAACAGCTCAGGATATTTTAAGTACAAGTCCAACAGCTCAGGATATTTTAAGTACAAAAGTCCAACAGCTCTCAGGATCAACACCATTAAATCCAAAACAGCTCTAGGATATTGATAAGAAGTCCAACAGCTCTCAGGATATTTTAATTACAAAGTCAGCTTGCTTTCTCAGGATATTTTAAGTACAAAGTCCAACAGCTCTCAGGATATTTTAAGTACAAGTCCAACAGCTCTCAGGATATTCCCTAGTACAAAGTCAACAGCTCTCAGGATATTTTAAGTACAAGTCAACAGCTCTCAGGATATTTTAAGTACAAAGTCCAACAGCTCTCAGGATATTTTAAGTACAAAATTAGCAGCTCTCAGGATATTCCAAGTACAAAGTCAACAGCTCAGGATATTTTAAGTACAAAGTCCAACAGCTCAGGATATTTTAAGTACAAAGTGTAGCTCTCAGGATATTTTAAGTACAAAGTCCAACAGCTCAGGATATTTTAAGTACAAAGTCCAACAGCTCAGGATATTTTAAGTACAAAGTCCAACAGCTCAGGATATTTTAAGTACAAAGTCCAACAGCTCTCTCAGGATATTTTAAGTACAAAGTCCAACAGCTCAGGATATTTTAAGTACAAAGTCCAACAGCTCTCAGGATATTTTAAGTACAAAGTCCAACAGCTCTCAGGATATTTTAAGTACAAAGTCCAACAGCTCAGGATATTTTAAGTACAAAGTCCAACAGCTCAGGATATTTTAAGTACAAAGTCCAACAGCTCTCAGGATATTTTAAGTACAAAGTCCAACAGCTCTCAGGATATTTTAAGTACAAAGTCCAACAGCTCAGGATATTTTAAGTACAAAGTCCAACAGCTCAGGATATTTTAAGTACAAAGTCCAACAGCTCAGGATATTTTAAGTACAAAGTCCAACAGCTCTCTCAGGATATTTTAAGTACAAAGTCCAACAGCTCAGGATATTTTAAGTACAAAGTCCAACAGCTCTCAGGATATTTTAAGTACAAAGTCCAACAGCTCAGGATATTTTAAGTACAAAGTCCAACAGCTCAGGATATTTTAAGTACAAATTAACAAAACCAGGATATTTTAAGTACAAAGTCCAACAGCTCTCAGGATATTTTAAGTACAAAGTCCAACAGCTCTCAGGATATTTTAAGTACAAAGTCCAACAGCTCTCAGGATATTTTAAGTACAAAGTCCAACAGCTCTCAGGATATTTTAAGTACAAAGTCCAACAGCTCTCAGGATATTCTAAGTACAAAGTCCAACAGCTCAGGATATTTTAAGTACAAAGTCCAACAGCTCTCAGGATATTTTAAGTACAAAGTCCAACAGCTCTCAGGATATTTTAAGTACAAAGTCCAACAGCTCAGGATATTTTAAGTACAAAGTCCAACAGCTCTCAGGATATTTTAAGTACAAAGTCCAACAGCTCTCAGGATATTTTAAGTACAAAGTCCAACAGCTCAGGATATTTTAAGTACAAAGTCAACAGCTCAGGATATTTTAAGTACAAAGTCCAACAGCTCTAGGATATTTTATTACAAAAGTCAACAGCTCTCAGGATATTTTAAGTACAAAGTCCAACAGCTCTCAGGATATTTTAAGTACAAAGTCCAACAGCTCTCAGGATATTCCAAGTACAAAGTCCAACAGCTCTCAGGATATCCTAGGTACAAGTCCAAAGCAACTCTCATGGATATTTTAATTACTAAAGTCCAACAGCTCTCAGGATGTTTTAAGTACAAAGTCCAGCAGCTCTCTCAGGATATTTTAAGTACAAAGTCCAACAGCTCAGGATATTTAGAGTACAAGAGTCAACAACTCAGGATATTTTAAGTACAAGTCCAACAGCTCAGGATATTTTAGTACCAAATTAGCAACTCTCTCAGATCTTTACTATTTCTTAAAGTCCCAAACAGCTCTCTCAGGATATTTAGTACAAAGTCAAAGCAGCTCTCAGGATATTTTAAGTACAAAGTCCAACAGCTCTCTCAGGATATTTTAAGTACAAGTCCAACAGCTCTCAGGATATTTCCAATTTCAAGTCAACAGC
>NW_027213180.1:22500-27500 GCF_042767895.1 Penaeus vannamei | reverse complement strand
GGAGAGAGAGAGAGAGACAAGGGAGAGAGAGAGACAGGGGAGAGGGAAAAAGAGAGAGGCAGGAGAGAGAGAGAGAGATAGAGAAAGAAAGAGGGGGAGCGAGAGAAGTAAAAAGAGAGAGAATGAAAGGTAAAGAGTGAGCGAGAGAGTGAGAAGTAAAGAGAGAGGGAGAGAGAGAGAAGTAAAAAAAGAGAGAATGAGAATTAAAGAAAGAGAGAATGAGAAGTAAATGTATAGAGAGATAGAAGGAGAGGGAGAGAGAGAAAGCAAAAAAAAAAAAAAAAAAAGAGAAAGAGAGACAGAGAGAGGTACCAAAGCCCCCGCACTAGCAGCTGATAAAAGAGGAGTGGGAGAGAATGAAAGAGATTCAGAATCAAAGACTCACACACAATGGTAAGGTCCTGGGGTCAGGTTACCCAGACAATCCACGGGGGGGGGGGGGGGTTGGAGGGAGGGGGGGAAGGTAGGGAAACAGAGGGTAGGGCGGTAGGGGTGGGGGTGGGGGAGAGGGTAAAGAGGAGATTTAGTGTTTAGTTTTATCGTTTCTCTGTTTGCCTTTCTCTTTCTCCTCTCTCCCCCTCTCTTTCTCTCTCTCTCTCTTCTCTCTCTCCCTCTCCCTATCTATCTATCTCCAAACAGGAATGTATTACAATTTCAGATTATTTTATAAGCAAAGTTCAATCTTTGTGTATTTTTCTTTTTCTTTTTCTACTTGTCTCTTTCGCAGAGTTGTGCATAAATAATATGATATATACTGATTTGATTATACACATACAAACATATATATATATATATATATATATATATATATATATATATATATATATATATATATATATGTATATATATATATATATATATATATATATATATATATATATATATATATATATATATATATATATATATATATATATATATATATATATATATATATATATATATATATATATATATATATATATATATATATATATATATATATATATACATACACAAAATTGTTTACATGTAACTTTGCGTGTCTTTATGTGTTGTGTACGTGTATTCTCTTGTTCGTTTGTATATATGCCTACGTGGGCGTTCGTAAGAAAGGCTGAAACACGCCCATAGGCAAGACCAGCATCGCAGGAACCACGGCCCTTAATTAATTGGGCGGCGCCTACAAAAACACGAACCTGTAATTTTATCTTCGGTGCGTTTGGGGGAAACGCTTCTGGTTTGGGCTTTCCCATGTTCTTGGTCTTATTGTTCTTGTTGTTTGTGATCATTGGATTTGTTCTTTATTTTGCGTGTGTGGGTGTGTGGGTATTTTTTTTTTTTTGTGTGTGTGTGTTTGGTTGTGTGTGCGTCTGCGTTTGTTTATGTGTGTTTGAGTGTTGTTTGTGTGTGTATGTGTGTGTGTGTGTGTAAGTGCATGTGTTTGTGTATGTGTGTGTTTGTGTGTCTTTGTGTATGTGTGTGTGCGTGTGTGCTTGTGTGTGTGTCTGTGTGTGTGTGTGTATACGTGTACATATACGATATTTTTTTGTATGCATGTATATATGCTTATCTTTATATATATATATATATATATATATATATATATATATATATATATATATATATATATATATATATATATATATATATATATATATATATATATATATATATATACGTATCCTCATAACTGCACCTTCAATCCAGGACGCGACCCTGATAACGAAGGATTAAAAAGTACTCCATAATTCCAGCTTCCGCTAAGCAAATGAGGCGTCGCGGATCCTAAAATATGGAGCCATTAAGGGTGTTGTTTGTTCGGGCAAAGGGTGTTTTGTCCCAGCGAAGGGCTCTGATTTATTCCCGTGGTTCATGTTTATTCAGGTTTCATGGCGACCTTCGGTGTTGTTTTCTTGCATCTCGCAAAGGTTCGCAAGCACTAGAGCGTATGCATATATGTATATATATATATATATATATATATATATATATATATATATATATATATATATATATATATATATATATGTGTGTGTGTGTGTGTGTGTGTGTGTGTGTGTGTGTGTGTGTGTGTGTGTGTGTGTGTGTGTGTGAGTGTGTGTGTGTTTATGTGTGTGTGTGTTTGTGTGTGTGTGCGTGTGTGTTTGTGTGTGTGTATGTGTGTGTGTGTGCGTGTTAGCGCGTGTGTGTGTGCGTGTTAGCGTGTGTGTGTGGGCCGGGATGTATGTATGTATGTTTGCATATATGCATGTATTATATGTTCAGTACATATATATATATATATATATATATATATATATATATATATATCTATATATATATATATATATATATATATATATGTGGAAAGGTATGAATGAGAACGAATATCTTCACAATACAAGAGATGTATTTGACCGGTTTCGATTATATCTTCGTCAGAAATACATGTATTTCTGACGAAGATATAATCGAAACCGGTCAAATACATCTCTTGTATTGTGAAGATATTCGTTCTCATTCATACCTTTCCACATTTGTCCACATGAATACGGTTCATATATATATATATATATATATATATATATATATATATATATATATATATATATATATATATATATATATATATATATATATATATATATCCTTATCAAGAATTATGCATTTGCGCAAATTATCCAACCATGTATACATCATATGTGTAATTTAATTTTGTAGTACAAGAACTTGCTAAAAAATTCTCTTAATGACATAAAGCTCACGGAGTATGTCTGCGCAACGGAATCTCGCCCTAATTAACGGAAAACATCCATTCTGTCTGCGGAATTCCTGGGTAAGCGATGGCTCAGGAATTTGTCATTCTCTCTCTGTCTCTATTCCTGTCTTTCTCCGTCTGTTTGTACGTTAGTTTGTCTGTTTTGAATGGTTTGGTTGGGTGGGTTGTTTTTTTTTGTCTGTCTGTCTCTTTCTGTCTTTCTCTTTCTCTTTCTCTTTATCTCTCTCTCTCTCTCTCTCTCTCAGTCACTCTGTGTGTGTGTATGTGTGCGTGTGTGTGTATGTGTGTGTGTGTGTGTGTGTGTTCGTGTGTATCACTCTCTCTCACTCTCTCTCTCTCTCTCTCTCTCTCTCTCTCTCTCTCTCTCTCTCTCTCTCTCTCTCTCTCTCTATATATCTATCTATCTATCTTTCTTTCTATCTGTCTATCTATCTCTCCCTCCCTCCCTCTCTCTCTCTATCTCTCTCTCTCTCTCTCTCTCTCTCTCTTTCTCTATCTCTCTCTCTCTCTCTCTCTCTCTCTCTCTCTCTCTCTCTCTTTCTCTTCTCTCTCTCTCTTTCTTTCTCTCTCACTCTCTCTCTCATTCACTCTGTGTGTGTGTGCGTGTGTCACTCTCTCTCTCTCTCTCTCAGTTTCATTCTCTCTCTCTCTCTCTCTCGCTTTCTCTCTCTCTCTCTCTCTCTCTCTCTCTCTCTCTCTCTCTCTCTCTCTCTCTCTCTCTCTCTCTCTCTCTCTCTCTCTCTCTCTCTCTCTGCCTCTCTCACTCTCCCTCTCCTCTTGATCTCTATCTGTCTGCCTCTCTCTCTCTCTCTCTATCTCTCTCTCTCTCTCTCTCTCTCTCTCTCTCTCTATCTCTCTCTCTTTCTATCTATCTATCTATTTATCCCTATCTCTCTCTCTCTCTCTCCCCCCTCTGCCTCTTTCCCTCTCCCTCTCCTCGATCTCTATGTGTCTGCTCTCTCTCTATCTGTCTGCCTCTCTCTCTGTCTATCTATTTATCTTTTACTTTATTTATTTCTCTATCTATCTATCTTTATTTATTTATTTCTCTATCTATCTATCTTTATTTATTTATTTCTCTATCTATCTATCTATCTATCTATCTATCTATCTATCTATCTATCTATCTATCTATCTTTGTTTCTCTCCTGACACCACTATAACCGGACTTAGTCCCCCTCTCCCCCCCGTCCCGCAGCCACCCTTGACAACAGCTTCCTAGCACCATCCTCCGCTTCTCCTGACACCACGAGAGACTATTCTTCATGCTATCTCCCCCCAGATAACGTCTTTCCGTGCTTTATGTAGTGCGTACTTACTTAGTCAACGTAGCTCTGTATTGTCTCTGTTCACTGACCTGGAAATAGAGAGGAAAAGTAAGGTTTAATACGGTGGGTTTACGGTTCACTGGTTCTGTTCATTGGCAAAGTATTTGGTTCAAGTTAGAGGGATGTGTTAAGTGTTTACGTATGTGCGAAAATATATAAATATGGCCATTTGTACGTACATAGATGCATGGACTTATATGTATACATATATACATATGTTCATAGATATGCGCATACACACACACGCACACACACACATACACACACACACACACACACACACACACACACACACACACACACACACACACACACATATATATATATATATATATATATATATATATATATATATATATATATATATATATATATATACATACATGAAAACACACACATCAACATTATGATTCTGCAGTGTTTTTATCATCGTTATCATCATCACCGTTATTATTGTTATCATTATCATCATCATCATTATCATGATCATTAATATTATCATCATCATTTTTATAATTATTATCATTATTATCATCATTATTATCATTACCATCATCATCATTATTATCATTATTATCATCATCATTATTATCATTATTATCATCATCATTATTATCATTATTGTCATCATGATTATAGATTTTTATATAAAAATCCTGCATTCCATAGATTCTGGTATTTTAGGTTTTATTATGGTAAGCATTTATCTCGATATCTGATACCTAACTAATCTATAGTATTACGCGGTTTCCAGTCTGGATTACGTTCTAATTGTTCCTAGAGCGAGGTACCCTAGCTTTTGTAGTTTTATTTATAGTTTTAAGATGTATAGTTTAAGTCGTTTGTTTATTGGTATTTCTATGATTATGATTTTTATTATTAGTAGTTTATCATCATATAGTTTTGATGATTTACTTATAGTTGGTATTATA
>NW_027213180.1:10000-17500 GCF_042767895.1 Penaeus vannamei | reverse complement strand
TAAATCTGTGCGAATTTTTTCCCTCGCTATTTCTCCGAGAAGTTCCCTGTTGCGTAATACGTGTGTCGCTGGCATGCAGTATTCTGATATTTATGACACGTACAGCTGGGCTCCACATTTGCGTGCATATATATAATTTTATGTATAAATAGATAAATTTATGTATATATGTATATAGATGGATGGGTGGATGGATGGATAGATAGATAGATAGATAGATAGATAGATAGATAGATAGATAGACAGATAGATGGATAGATAGATAGAGAGATAGATAAGTAGATAGATAGATGGATAGATAGATAGATAGATAAACAGATAGATAGGTAGATGTGTATACACATACACAAGTAGATATATAGGTTTGTACATATATATAATTATTTATTTATTTATCTATATCTACATCTATCTACCTATATATATATACATGTATATATAAATGTATATTTATGTGTGTATGTGTGTGTGTGTGTGTGCGTCGAAATCTTTGATTTGTCATCTGAATTAAATTGTGTTTCATGCGAACTTATCATTTCTGTTGGGCAATGAAGCCAATGAATGAAGTTGGGCAATGTTATGACATTCATGTGATTAAAATGAAATTCAGGTTTAAAAGATTTACAGATAATTTTGTTAATTGCTACTTTTGCTAATGATTACCGGACTGAATATCTTGGATGGATGTATTGTCCGGAGGGGAAAACAGACGGGAATGACACGTGTCAACACTGTCTCGGAGCGGGTGACACGCAGTGCTCCATCTCTAGGAATGGGTGTCAGAACAGGGTACTTTTTGTTATTAATTTCAGGAGAATGCCGTGATTTTTCTCTGAGAACAGGTTGTTGTGAGAACAGTTCAGTTATTGTTGTTAATTTCAGGAGAATGCTAT
The DNA here is from genome assembly GCF_042767895.1 of Penaeus vannamei. Lineage (NCBI taxonomy): Eukaryota > Metazoa > Arthropoda > Malacostraca > Decapoda > Penaeidae > Penaeus > Penaeus vannamei. The sequence continues at coordinate 16,607 of NW_027213180.1, read as the reverse complement.
AAGTTTGGGACAGGTGTAATATCATAACAACTAGTTAAATCATTGTTGGTTGTGACAAGGGAGAAGCTGTAATCCTTCTCTGTGACAGGAGGTTGTGAGAACAGTTCAGTTATTGCTATCAATTTCAGGAGAATGCTATAAGTTGGAGACTGGTGTAATATCATAACAGCTAGTTACGTCACTGTTGGATGTGACAAGAGAGAAGTCGTGATCCTTCTATGAGAACAAGTTGTTGTGAGAACAGTTCAGTTATTGTTATTGATTTCAAGAGAATGTTATAAGTTGAGGACGGTTGTAATATCATAACAGCTAGTTACGTCACTGCTGGTTGTGACAAGAGAGAAGTAGTAATCCTTCTATGAGACAGGTTGTTGTGAGAACAGTTCAGTTATTGTTATCAATTTCAGGAGAATGCTATAATTTGGGGACGGTTGTAATATCTTAACAGCTAGTTACGTCACTGCTGGTTGTGACAAGAGAGAAGCCGTGATCCTCCTCTGAGACAGGTGGTTGTGAGAACAGTTCAGTTATTGTTATTAATTTCAGGAGAATGCTATAAGTTTGGGACAGGTGTAATATCATAACAGCTTGTTGTCACTGTTGGTTGTGACAAGAGAGAAGTAGTAATCCTTCTGTGAGACAGGTGATTGTGAGAACAATTCAGTTATTGTTATTAATTTCAGGAGAATGCTATAAGTTGGGGACAGGTGTAATATCATAACAGCTAGTTACGTCACTGTTGGGTGTGACAAGAGAGAAGCCGTGATCTTTCTCTGAGAACAGGTTGTTGTGAGAACAGTGCAGTTATTGTTATTCATTTCAGGAGAATGCTATAAGTTGGAGCCAGGTGTAATATCCTAGCAGCTTGTTAAGTCACTGTTGGTTGTAACAAGAGAGAAGCCGTTATCCTTCTCTGAGAACAGGTTGTGAGAACAGTTCAGTTATTGTTATTAATTTCAGGAGAATGCTATAATTTGGGGACGATTGTAATACCATAAGAGCTAGTTACGTCACTGTTGGTTGTGACAAGAGAGAAGCCGTTATCCTTCTCTGAGAACAGGTTGTGAGAATAGTTCAATTATTGTTATCAATTTCAGGAGAATGCTATAAGTTGGAGACAGGTTTAATATCATAACAGCTAGTTAAGTCACTGTTGGTTGTGACAACAGATGCCCCGTGAACCGTCTCTGAAACAGGCTGGCTGGCTGGCTGAGGACAAAGGGAAGCAGCTGGTGATGCCAAGGCGCTCACCAGATTTGTTTAACCCCTGAACCATAGCGAATGAAAAGCGTAGGAAAATGGCGGAGAAATCGGAGACTCGTCGCAGGTGACAGCTCCACAGATGAGATTTCAGTGTACTAGAAAAAGCAAAAATTAAGTATGGGGAAGATTTGTTATTGTTGTTGTTGTTATTGGGAGAGGGGTTCTGTAGACTGTGTGAATTTTTGTTTTGGGTTTGTGAATTTTATCTTTCTTTTACCATTATCCCCAAACCAGCAATTAGTGCGAAAATATTAAGTGTCGTATCTCTTTTTAATTATGGTAAAGACTAATTTTCAAATGAACTAACGGTTGTTAATCTGACAAAAGACAAGGACATGTAATAAATTTAGCACCTCCCCTGATGAAAGGATAAACCCGATAAGAAAGATTATTTTGTCTTTTCTTTACTTATATACTTGTCATTTGATCATTATATTTTTTCCGGGAAGGGAAATTAATTAAAGATAAAAACTGTTACCTTATTGTGAATTAAACTTTACTTTAGTCGGGGTTTTGGTGACGAATATCAACGTTTATTTAATACTGTGAGGGAAAAATTGAGCCATCCCTTATAAGTTATAATTGTAGGATTAAAGGTTGTTGGTTGTGGTTGTGGAAATATTTGGTAAGAATACCTTTGTTTAGTTACTCTTAAAACATTTCGCTGGCACTATTAATCAAAAGTAAATCCACATCATTTAAGTTTTATGTGTCATAGTATTTTTTTCCGATATGGTAGACGGCGTTAGGAAAAAGTAAACACGATGAATATATGTATAGTATAAATCCTTCTACAAACAAGTACGTGCGTTTAGTTGGAAAACAATCCGAAAATAGTACAGGGGATTTATCAGCCCTTCTGATTTCCCTGAAAATAATCAGAAAAAAACTGAAGCCCTCATAGGAGTTATGACATGAAGACAATGAAGTAGAGATTACATTCATTAGGTTGTGAGAGGAATTATTAGAGAATAGAGGAGGCTTCAGTTTATGTCCATTATTAACGGAATCAGCTGACTTTCTCTCTTCAATGGTTTTCGAAGACATCTATATCCTGGGTTGAACAGATGGGGAGGAATGACTAATGAAAAGATATTTTTTCGGGTCTGTATTTTAGTTTCTTTTTTTCTCTTCTCTTTTTCTTTTGTTATTGTTCTTTCTGGTTCTGTCTCCCTACTCTCTTTCTGTCTCCCTACTGTCTTTCTCTCTCTCTCTCTCTCTCTCTCTCTCTATCTATCTATCTATCTATCTATCTATCTATCTATCTATCTATCTCTCTCTCTCTCTCTCTCTCTCTCTCTCTCTCTCTCTCTTTCTCTCTTAATCTTTTAATATATCTATCTCTGTCTTTCTCCTCCTCGCATTCTCTCTCTTTCTCTCTACCTATATCTCTATCACCCTCCTATCTATCTCTCTTTCTTTCAGTCTCTCTCTCTCTTGCACTTACTCTTTCACTCTATCCATCTATCTATCGAACTAACTGTCTGTCTATTTCTATTTCTCTCTCTCCCTCCCTCTATCTATCTATCTCTATCTATATATATACCTCTATCATGCCCCCCCCCCTTTCGCCAAATCCATAAATTCAACAGAAAGTGCGTGTTGGATCCTCTCTGGCCTCCTGCTGCATTTTTTCCTACTTGACTGAAATTTGCAAGTCCTCAACGCATCAGTATCTCTGCAATGATGCAACATCAGCATAATGCAAGGCAGCGGAATTTTTGCAGCATTTCAGGCCACCAAAAGGAGCGCTGCGGATTGCGTGGATAAAGTGAATGGCATATTGCATTTGACTTGTTCATTGCAATGTTCATCTGTACATGGATGGCGTTACAGTAGGCCATGTATTTAGGGGGATGGAGGCTGTGAAGGATTGAATTTTGGAAGTGTACTGTTCAGTTGGGTAAGGTGTGTCTGTTCGTTGTATATATATATGGCACAATTACATGCATAAATTTACTATGTTCCTCTAAATATATATCCATTTACTGTACAATTACACGCACACATGAAGACACACATACACATGAAGACACACACACACATGAAGAAACACACAAACATGAAGACACACACACACACACACACACACACACACACACACACACAAACAAACACACATACAAACATATATAAACAGACAGATAGATAGACAGATGTGTTAAAGAAAACTCTTAGATGAGCGACCGATAAAAGCCAGGTCAGTATTTTAGCTCAAGTGACCCCGTTCGAGCTCAACCGGTTGCCAGCTTCATCTTTCCTCTTCATCTTTCCTCCTTTAGCAGCCGATACGATAGCTTCTGCCGGACCTCGACGATTTCCCGGAGGTAACAGGTCTCTGGGGTCAACAGCTGGCCACTCGCTTTAATCAGCTGACACCTAAGGGACCCTGATGTACAGATTAAACAGCCTGACGATTTTATTTATTTTTTAAATTATATTTCTTTCCTTCTTTTTTTCTTTCTTTACTTCCGTGTATTTCCTACAACGCTTTAGATTAAAATAACGGTCTTTTTTGGACGTTTTCTTGTTTCTTAGGTGTTGGTTTAATTCATACGTTACAATACGAACAGATTTAATTTGGAATTCATCCGTCAACATGTGTTTGTGTTGTCGACTGAATGACCCCGTTAAACATGTAACATAAAGGGAGTCTAAGATTAACCAAGTTCCTTAAGCTTTGTCCGTTCTTCAAGACTGATTAAGTATCTTAATAAAGGATCTTGACATTATTCTCTTTTAGAAGAGCATCTACCAGCTTCCCCTACAACGACAAAGACAGAGCAGAATAATAAAACAGGATACGTAAATAGTGCATATATCCCGTTTGTCCAGTCAGCGTCCCAGCGTCGTTCCAGGATTCCTATTCCTTTCTAAAATTAGATTTCTTAAGAGTTACTTGAGGCTCTCGCGTGTGCAGCTGCGTGAAAGTGTGATGAATTGAAGGCTTCTTGCAAGTGAAGTTTGGCACGCACGCGATTCGAAGTTAAAGCGGGAACGAAAAGTAGTTAAGAATTAGTCCACGACTTGTAACTCAGGCTGATAGTGTGTGTGTGTGTGTGTGTGGTTGTGTGTGTGTGTGTGTGTGTGTGTGGTTGTGTGTGTGTGTGTGTGGGTGTGTGTGTGGGTGGGTGTGTGTGTGTGTGTGGATGGGTGGATGGGTGTGTGTGTGTGTGTGTGTGTGTGTGTGTGTGTGTGTGTGTGTGGGTGGGTGGGTGTGCGTGTGTGGGTGTGTGGGTGTGCGTGTTTATGTGTGTTTAAGTCGGTGTGGGAAAGAGATGGGAAGGAGAGAAGAAGAGAGGTTGGGGGATGGAGAGAGAGAAAGAGAAAGACAGAGATTGGAAGATGGAGAGAGAGAGGGCGGGGGTGAAGAGAGAGAGAGAGAGAGAGAGAGAGAGAGAGTAGAGAGAGAGAGAGAGAGAGAGAGAGAGAGAGAGAGAGAGAGAGAGAGAGAGGAAGATCATTATCAGGAAATACTGCTTTTAACATCCGAATGATATCATATCTGATAGAGAAGAAAAGTGGAAATTGATATTTGCCCAAATACCTTTTAGTCCTTCTTATACGAAAAAGACATCGCTCCCCCTTTTCCTTTTCATTACAGATTCCTTAGACCCAAAGACAAGGAAAATAAGATTCAGCCCCTAAGACAGTGAGCAAATATAATTAAGTTAAACCAAGTTAGGGTCCGAATAATCGAATAGCTACAGGACTCTCTCTCTCTCTGTCTGTCTGTCTGTCTGTCTGTCTCTCTCTCCTCTCTCCCTCTCTCTCTCTCTCTCTCTCTCTCTCTCTCTCTCCCTCTCTCTCTCTCTCTCCCTCTCTCTCTCTCTCTCTTCTCTCCCTCCCTTCCTCTCTCCGTCCTTCCCCTCGGCCAACCCCCCCTTCCCCCTTGTTCTTCTCTACCTCCCTCCCTCTACCTCCATTCTCCCTTCTCCCCCTTCCCCCCTCTCCCCCCTTCTTCTCCTCTCCTCCCTCCCTCCCCTCCCTCCTTCCTTCCCTTACCTCCTCCCCTCTCCCCCATCCCTCCCCTCCTATCCTTCACTCCCTCCTCCCTCCCTCCCCTCTCCCCCTCCCTCCTTCCCCTCCTTCCTTCCCTCTTTCTCTCCGCGCGTATGCACGCGTTAAGACAACCCCTCGCAAGAATCAGATAAACGCCCGGGCACTTTTATGCCAAGATTAATTAAGGACGTAATTCCCATAACTTCGAGAGTCCCGATGCGGCAAGTCGAGCTCCTGATTAAATTCCGTAATCTCCGTTCGAACCATTCATAATGCATAAAATCCCACCGCATCGCGAACGCTGATCAATGGGAACCGAGCGAAATTCAAAGACGGGGGAACGACTCACGTGTAATTAAACAAGTTGTGGGTCTTGTTTGTGTTTCTTGGGTTTTCGTCTTTTTTCTTTTTTTTTTTTTTAAGTCCGGGGTATAGTTTTTTTTTTCTTGGTTTAATTTTTATTTTATTTTTATTTTCTATTTATTTATTTTTTTTTCTTTTTTTTTTGGGGGGGGGAGGGATATGTTTTGAATATTTTAACATTTTCAACAAAACTTTTTCTTTCTTTTTACTCTTATTATGGAATTCATTATCCACTGAAGTTATAATTTAGAGTTGCTAAACAAGCGTGATAATAATACGTTGTAAGTATCTGTGCCTCAGTATATATCTCTCTCTAATGTGTGTGTGTGTTACATATATATATATATATATATATATATATATATATATATATATAAATATATATATATACATATATATATATATATATATATATATATATATATATATATATATATATATATATATATATGTATATATATATATATATATATATATATATATATATATATATATATATATATATACATATATACAGACAGACAAATAGACTGGCCGATAAACAGACAAATAGACTGGCCGATAAATAGACAAACCGACAGACAGACCGACAGACAGACCGACAGACCGACAGACAGACCGACAGACAGACCTACAGACAGACCGACAGACAGACCGACAGACAGACAGACCGACAGACAGACAGACAGACCGACAGACAGACAGACAGGCAGACCGACAGACAGACCGACAGACCGACAGACAGACAGACAGACAGACCGACCGACAGACAGACCGACAGACAGACCGACAGACAGACCGACAGACAGACCGACAGACAAACCGACAGACACACCGACAGACAGACAGACCGACAGACAGACCGATATACAGACAGACAGACCGACAGACAGACCGACAGACAGACCGACAGAGCGACAAACAGACCGACAGACCGACAGACAGACAGACAGACCGACAGACAGACAGACAGACAGAC
>NW_027213180.1:0-5000 GCF_042767895.1 Penaeus vannamei | reverse complement strand
TTCATATATTCATTTGTTTAGCGTTTAGTGTATATGTGCGTGGAAATATATAAGTATATGTCGCAGTGCAAGGCAGTCCCATCTTAGGAGTATTAATAATCACCATCACTTTCCTAATTCACTTGACGAAGCTATTTGCAAAATCGTCAAAGCGACTGATTCACACCTGCTGGAAAACCGTGCAAAAGATTCCCTCAGTGTCATAATGTTCTGCAATATGCGATTGAACTGCAGGGAACTTAGTCGTCGTCTCAGATACAGTGCGGTGTGAATTTGATAATTATGAAGGAGGGAGGTGGAGAGAGAGAGAGAGAGAGAGAGAGAGAGAGAGAGAGGGAGAGGGAGAGGGAGAGGGAGAGGGAGAGGGAGGGGGAGGGGGAGGGAGAGTGGAGGGAGGGGAGGGAGGGAGGGAGGGAGAGGGGAGAGGGAGGGAGGGGAGGGGAGGGGAGGGAGAGGGATAGGAAGAGAGGGAGGGAGGGAGGGAGGGAGGGAGGGAGGGAGGGAGAGAGAGAGAGAGAGAGAGAGAGAGAGAGAGAGAGAGAGAGAGAGAGAGAGAGAGAGAGAGAGAGAGAGAGAGAGAGAGAGAGAGAGATAGATAGAGAGAGAGAAAGAGAGAGAGAAAGAGAGAGGGTAGGGAGGAACGAGGGAGAGAAAGAGATTAGAAGAGGGAGGGGGTGAGAAATGAGAGAGGAGTGGAGGGTTGAAGAGAGGAAGAAGGGAGAGAAGGAGATAGGGAAAGAGAAAGAGAGAATAGAGATGAACGAGGGACTGAAAAAAAACATAAATAAGAGAGAGAGAGGATAAGAATAAAAGAAGAAAGGAATTAGTGAAAAACAAACCAACAAACCAACAGAGAGAAACAAAATATTTTTAAAAATCCATTCCACACAAAACACAGACATGCAAGAAAGAATATATAAAAAACGAAAGATAAACCCACCATCTACTACTCACTATCAGACACAAGAAACCTCCAACCTTTCACCTTCTTAAAGATCTTCCATTAAGGTCAAATAACATTACTGAGAAGAAAGCTTTCTTTGTCTTAGAGGCCGTAGTTGATCGCGGAAATGGCACTCAGCGGAGCTACGAGAAATTTGGCTTAGGGATAGATGGTTGGATGAGTAGGTGTGTGTGGTTGTGGTTGTTTGTGTGTGTGTGTGTGTTTGTGTGTTGTTTGTGTGTTGTGTTTGTGTGTTTTTGTGTGTGTGTTTGTTTGCTTGTGTGTGTTTTGTGTGTGTTTTTGTGTTTGTGTTTGTGTGTATTTGTGTTTGTGTTTTTGTGTGTGTGTGTGTGTTTATCTGTTTGTGTGTGTATTAGTGTTTGTGTAAATATGGGTTCGTGTTTTTTGTGTGTGTGTGTGTTTATCTGTTTGTGTGTGTACTTCTAGACATATTTCGTTTTTTTTTTTATTCACAATCTAACGCAATAGTGAGACTAACATACCAAGGGCCTCATGTATTTCTAAACTTGTATAACGAAACACACAAGGAGTTCCCTTTAAATCTATTCATAATACTAACATCGAAAGAAAAAGAAAAATCGAGACAACAAAACGAAATAAAAAGAAAAAAAGTTAAACTAATATTAAACTAAAACTCTAGTATTTCACAACAATGTTCTCTAAATCCCTCTTTATAGCATAGGATACGAATTACTGCGAAATATAATTCAGGATAATTTGTCATGCTTTACAACCGTGATGCGTCACTCTGTACAACCTGTTCGTAGTTGGCATCATACAGTAAGGTCAAAAAAAATTCCCACGAGAGAAGCGCTATGTTTGCTTGTTTACAGTTTTTTCTGTTTGTTTGTTTACTTGTTTGTTTTCTGTCGTGTGTTGGTTTCTTTTTTCGTTTTCTTTCTTTATTGAAATATTTATTTATTCATCTTTATTTATTGTTTGTTTTATTGCATTTTTTTCTGTTTGTTTGTTTACTTGTTTGTTTTCTGGCGTATGTCGATTTCTTTTTCTTATTCTTTCTTTTCTTTTTTTTTTCTTTATTTATTTTATTCGCCTGTTTCTCTTCTCTCTTTTTTTCTTCTCACTGTCGTATGTCGATTTCTTTTTCTTCTCTTTTGTTTTCTTTTCTTTCTCTCTTTCTTTATTCGCTTGTCTCTCTTCGTTTTTTTCTTCTTCTCACATTTCTAGATATTAATTACATTTACTTCACTATTCATTTGATTATCCACATCGCCATTACCTTCTTGATGAAAAAAAAATATGACTATACTTTTTCGTTGATAACGTAAAGTGCTTTTCATATAAAGTGTCTGTTCTGTCAGAAAGGTCAGATGGTGCTTTAACTGCGTGGGAGAATGGGCCTTAAAGCAATTAATTGTTTTAATGGAACTGCAGTGCAATGGTGACGGAATATGTCGTAGTGCAAGGCAGTCCCTTCTTAGGAGTATAAATTCTTGCAAGAGAAAAAAAAGGGAAAAAGAAAGAAAAAAAGATAAACAGACAGACAAAGAGAGAAAAACAGAAGGGTATTAAATTCTTGCAAGATGAAAAGAAGGGAAAAGAAAGGAAAAAGATAAACAAACAGACAAAGAGAGAGAAACAGAAGAGTATTAAATTCTTGCAAGAGAAAAAAAATGGGAAAGAAAGAAAAAAAGATAAACAAACAGACAGAGAAAAACAGAAGAAGAAAAAAATAAAAGACAGATCTTGGCAAGGGGATATAACTCATCAAAATGAACGAACCAAACTGAAAATAGACTAATAAAAGGCAGCCTGATTTGAGTTTCCGTTTGTTGTTACAATCCCAGACAATCTGGCATTATATGAAACATGCAATAAAGATAAATGTTTATACGTTGGTGATATACATATTCATATATATATAAGTGTGTGTGTGTGTGTAAGGACTGTCTATGACTTTATTTGATTCAATAATTTTATGGGGCCTGCTTATCACTTCATTTATTGATACATACAACTTATATTTCCATGCATATACTGCACAAAGTAGACCTACAGATAACCCTAAAAAAAAAAAAAAAAAAAAAAAAAAATCTAAACACAGACAAACATCTCTTAACACACCCTACCCAAATCCTTTCGAAACAGCTGACCATTAAACACAATAAAAGGCGTTCCCAAGAGACACTAGTGTTTTTTTTTTCTCTCTCACACGCTTTCCCTCCCAGCTCTGTCCGGTCTGTGATACTCCTGTCGGGATAGTTGGACAAATGGCCCGCACTTACATGGCCGCCAGAAGAACTAGGGTGGAAAACGCTGTAGATGGATCGCGTCGAGTTGTACGCACACATACACATACACGCACACACATACATACATACATACAGACACGCATACACACGCATACACAAACACACACGCGCGCGCGGACACAAACACACACACGCGCAGACACGCACACACACACACACACACGCACACACACACAATCACGCACACACAGTCACACATACATATATATACACATGTGTGTGTGTGTGTGTGTGTGTGTGTGTGTGTGTGTGTGTGTGTGTGTGTGTGTGTGTGTGTGAGTATATATATATATATATATATATATATATATATATATATATATATATATATATATATATATATATATATATGTATGTATGTATGTATGTATGTATGTATGTATGTGTGTATGTGTGTGTGTGTAAATGGGGGCTGAGGACAATTTCCTACAACGATAGCAACGACATATTGTCTCTCTCGTTTTGAATGTGAGTATAAAATAGTTAAAATGTTGAAATTCGAATGAGGAATGTGTAGTGAGGTTTGTCTGAAAGATATGAGGCAGATGGGAAATTATATGCAATTTATCTTAATTTTGTAACTGTAATATGTACTGTGCAATGCTATATACGTACCATTAATTTAATTTTGGAATATATATTGAAATAATGTGTAATTCATTTTCATTTTTTAAATATATTGTGTACTGTGCAATGCTATATACGTACCATTAATTTAATTTTGGATTATATTTTTTTTCCAAATCTATAAAAAGGTAAAATTTAAATAAAAGTAATCAAATCAAGGTCTAGAAAGTCCTAATAATCTCTAATTGATATTCCAGGGCAATTAATGGTTTTAATTCACCCTAGAGAGGTAATTACCATGAGTCATTTATTTAATTTATTCAACTAGAAAATGCTAAAGTAAGTCAGAAATACTGGTGTAAATAACCAACTTTTTAGTATGAAAGAAAACGGGAAGACCGGGGAATATTAAGGAAAACGAATTATCAGGGATAACAAAAAAATCACTTTGTTATCATGATGCATAACCAATGAAAAACAAACAAAAAGAAAGAAAGAAAAACGATGATATGTACACATGTATGTATATATATATATATATATATATATATATATATATATATATATATATATATATATATATATATATATATATATATATATATATAAAGATGATAAGTATATACATATGTATGTATGTATATGTATATGTGTATATATATATATATATATATATATATATATATATATATATATATATATATATATGTATGTATTATTATATATAAATATAATACCGATAATTTTTACAACCATAACAATAACAACAATAAACAACAAAAACAATCATAATTCCCCCCCCCCCAAAAAAAAAAAAAAATCAGCAGCACAACTACATCATCATCGAAGCAAAAAAAAAAAAAAAAAAAAAAAAAAAAACGGACTTCAAGACCCTATGACCTTCCATTATGTCATGTAATTTTCCGATTCTGTAATGCTCTTCCCGATAATTAAGGAACGTAAATGGTTTTGAACATTGTGAAATTAGATTTTTGAATTGGATTCGTATAACGTGGTAAATAAGATTTTTTTTCCGTTTTTGAGAAAGGGGGGTTTTAATGTCTCTTTTTTATTTTGTGTTCTCTTCTTTTCTTCTTTTCTTGTTTTAGTTTTTTTTTATCATTCTCTTCTTTTAACCCGTTTTTGTTTTATATTTGTTTTTTTTTTTTCTTGGTCATTATTTTTCCATTTCTCCC
>NW_027213177.1:0-2500 GCF_042767895.1 Penaeus vannamei | reverse complement strand
GAAGGGAAAGAGGGAGATTTTGTACTTGTGTGAGGAGAGGAAGAGGGAGAGGAGAGGAGAGGAGAGGAAGGGGAAGAAAGAGAGGAAGAGGGAAAGGGGGAAGGGTATAGGGGAAGAGAGGGAAAGAGGGAAAAAGTTTTATGTCCTTGAGTAAGGAGAGGGGTAAGGGAGGGAGGAGGTGGAGGGGAAGGGGCAAGGGCGAAGAGCATCAGTGAAGGGGAGAAGGGCGAAGGGGTATGGGTAGGGGTAAAGAGGGGAAAAAAAGTTTTATGTCCTTAATTGATGAGGGCAAGGGAGGGGAAGGAGGTATAGGGGAAAGTTCGAAGAGCATGAGGGGAGGGGAGGGCGAAAAGGGTAGGGTGGGGGGACGAAGGGGAGAAAGGAAAACGTGTTAGGTACTTGGGGTAAGGGAGGGGAAGGGAGGAGGACGTTAAGTGCGAAGGATAAAGGGGTAAAGACAGGGGCGAAGAGAAGAAGAGGGAAAAGCGAAGAAGAAAGGACAAAGAGAGAAAGAGGAAGAGCGAAAAGCGATAAGAATAGGGAGAGAAAAGGAGAATGACGAAATGGATAGTAGAAGAAATGAGAAGGGACGAAGAGAGAAAGGTAAAAGAGCAAAGAAAGGAAAAGGGGAAAACCGAAAGGGGAGAAGGAGAGAGAGGGAGAAGGAGAGAGAGGGAGAAAAAAAGAGGTAGGAAACCCCACTGAATAAATAAACCCCCAATAGAAAAGAACCGACGAGGGGGCGTGTACACGAGAGAGGGAAACCTTTTGATATGAATCCAGCCCATTGTACAACTCCAGCTTTAATTGGTTTCATTACGAGGGCATAGCTCGATGGTTTCCTACGAGGGAAACTACCCGAAGGACCTCGTAAAATCATGGGCTCGTGCAGGTTTCAGACGTAGGGTTCCAACGTGGCTACCATCTTTTTTTTTTTTTTTTTATAAGCCCCCTTTACCTCCTCTCAAAGCGAGGGGGGGATGCCGACCCCTTTACCCTGAGGTATAATTGCTTTGGAAGCTGGACCAAGTGAAGGGAGAATAGGAAGGGGAAAAAAAGGGAAATAAAGGAAGAGGGAGTGATCAAAGGAAGGAAAACGAGAGATTTCGGAGGACTTCAGAGTATTCGCATTATTAAGACAGCCGAGAGTAGGAAATGGGGACAAAGTGAAGCAACCAGAGCGTGTCCTGTGCCTCCAGAGCGAGTCCTTTGACCCGCATGACCTGAGAACAAATGACCCTTTGTTTGTTCTCTGTCTTCAGTTTTTTTTTTTTTTTTTTTTTTTTTTTTTTTTAATTCCTGAACACCCCTTTTCGAGCTATTTTGCAAACTACTCCCCTTTCCTGCATAATCTAAAGGAATTAGAAGATATGTTAATATATAAATCAAATTAAGCAACAAGAGCAGAGTAATAGTAATGATGATGACAATAAGAATAATATGATTATGATAATGATAATGATGATAAGAATGATTTGATAATATTAATGATAGTAATAGTAGTAATAATGATAATGATGATGATAATAATAATGGGGATATTAACAATAATGATACCATCAGTACTACTGATAATTATGATTACAATAATAATGATAATAAAGATAATAATGATATTGATAGTGATGATGATAATGATAATTATGATGATAATAGTAATAACAATGATAATGATAATAATAATAATGATGATGATAATACCAATAATGATAATGATAATAACAATAAAGATGATGATAATAATAATAACAATAATGATGATGATAATAATAATAACAATAATGATGTTAATAATAATGATTATTATAATAATAATAACAATAATAATAATAATAATGGTAATGATAAAAGTAATAACAATGATAATAATGATAGTAATAATGATAAAACGTTAAGCACAACCTCACACAGCTTAGTAAGAATTAATATGGAAAACAGAAATGGAAAAACGATTCAGTTCAAAGAGTAAAAAAGAATTCAGAATTCACTCTGCAGATGAACAACATTTTGAGAAATGAACAAAAAAGTTACCGTCTTACTTCAGGTTTAAAAATTTTATTTTTTACATTATCTGTTTAAAAATGTATGTCACTTATTGCCTTGGAGTGAGAATTAGCTTCTTGTAAAAGTAAATAAGTAAATAAATGAATAAAAATAGAAATAAAAGATAAATCAATAAAAATGAAATTGAATGAAGACGAATTTATATAAATGGATGAATTAGTGAGTTGATAGTTTGATAGATAGATGAATGAGTGGATAGATAAATAGATAGATTGATACATACATACATACATACATACATACATACATACATACATACATACATACATACATACATACATACATACATACATACATACATACATACATACATACATACATACATACATACATACATACATACATACATACATACATACATACATACATACATACATATATAGATTGATACATACATACATAGATAGATAGACAGAGACAAAGGTGATAGGTCAGG
>NW_027213176.1:0-2500 GCF_042767895.1 Penaeus vannamei | reverse complement strand
AGTAGCCTAAATATTGCAATGACATCTAGGTTATCCCAACCTTGTTAATAGATGAAGCTTTATCTAATAACACCTGCCACTTTCTCAGACTTCCTAGATAATGCATGGTCTTTTCAAAATTAAAGTTTTATCACATTCCCAGTCCTCCAAAACATTAAACAGTGAAGCGTCATATAATAAGAGACTGATTTTTTTCATATGTGAAAAAAATTGAAACCTCGACCTCTCTCTTTGTTGGATCTCTGCCCCTACTAATTAATAAAATGACTTTACAGCATCTATAAATTGACCACTATAAATATTTTTTCAAGGGAATTACTTCTAGTGGACACACACCAAAATTTTTATCTTGTCAGTTAAATTCTTGAAAATCACATATTCAAGGCAAAAAGTTCATATTAGTTACCCAAAAATGCACTACTGTTTCTGACAAACAAATGGCATAATGTCAATAACATTCTTAACTACTCTTTTATTTTTCAGCAGCACTTTACCCTAAAGAACAGTAATGGATAATTTGTTTTTTGCATGATACCTATGCTCAGCATCATCAACAAGCAATATTGCTCTCAACATAGCTCTTAGTTTCCAAAATACATTCTGAAGGGAAAATGAAAATAGTTCTCCAAAAAAAAGGTTAATAACCTTCCAAAGAGGCAAGGAGTCTTAATATTGTTTATGCATACTCATGTGGCCAAAGCCTATAAGCCACACACCCATGAGATTAGCCACTCAAGCAAGGATAATGCCTAGATTTTTGGTTCCAGCGAGGCACTGGGATCCAACAACTTGACATGGTAAATCAAATGACTCTTCTCATACACCTCCATAACAAGAACAAGAACACTGGAATAATGCTTACTGCCATATTGTGTGAATGCGCTATGGTGACCTGCCGTGGTTGGCCACTGGAGTGCAAGTGTGGTGGGGCACTTGGTCCTCCGGGATGAGGGTAATATTGACCCTGAAATGAAAAGGACACAAGCAATTAACATATTGTGATATGAATAAAAAATGGGTGACATCTGAAAATTGATCCCATGAAAAAGTAACATACCAAAAACAAAAATGTTTGGTTTGCCAGTAAACAGCAAGCACAGTTGTATATTCACTAAAGCTTTTTATTCTCTCTATACATACTTTAGGCCAAAACAAACTTCAGAACATCCATTCTTATAAAAAAAAATAAAAAATAAATAAATAAATAAATAAATAAAAATCATAAGACCTTATATAATACTCCTAACATGTCTATTACTTCAGTAACTAAAACTTTATCCTCATCTATCTTTAACCCACTTGCAACAGCATATTTGAAGGGCGATAATTCACATTTCTGGGCAGTATCAAAATCAGCGCGTGGGCCAAGCTGGGAACCTGCCCATTT
Source organism: Penaeus vannamei (assembly GCF_042767895.1). NCBI lineage: Eukaryota > Metazoa > Arthropoda > Malacostraca > Decapoda > Penaeidae > Penaeus > Penaeus vannamei. Next base: position 1,113 of record NW_027213176.1, on the reverse strand, counting down.
TGCCTCAGGCGACAAAATCAGGGTGTGAGCTCCGATCTACCATTGCACTGGCGGGACAGCTGGTCATCATCCGTATTCCTAGCATCACATATGTGTGACACTCAGCGCAAGTGGGTTAAAGGTACAGTCAAGACTACCCATAAATTTCACAGGGATCCAGCAATTTTTTTTTTAACTGGAACCAACCAACCTATCCATAGTGTTCACACTGTGAAGAGAACCATCGGCTTTGTCCAGTAGAAACTCGCTATGGATCCTGCAATCTTCCCCTTTAACTCTTGCTATTCTTTCATGTTTCCGTAGTTATAGAGAATATAAGAAGAGCAAGAGAAGCAAGAAAAGACATTGGAAGTGAGTAAATTGCTTCAGAATTCCACATTTCAAATATTCACAGGATCTGTGGTTTCAAATTGGTGGCTATGCGTTTGTTTATATTCATCAGACAAATGAGAATCCATGGTCAATGCGTTTTTTTACTTTTCATTCATATCTTAACTTAAATCTAAATGTAAATATTAATGAAAAACTAAATATGAATAATTTTGAATAATCTAAAATGTGTAATAATATTTACGCTTTGAAATGAAAATATATGCACACCATACATACTACAGACTCGCAATGTTTGCAATTTTTCCATTTGTCTATAGAATGACTAGAGTATCCATTGCATCGATGGATACTCACCAGGGCAAAGGTACAGTGGATTGAGTCCACTGATGGGCAAATTCCATTAAAAATTGATGGATTTCACAAATCTATGGGCAGTCTGACCAGACTATTCATAAATTTCACTGGAATCCAACTATTTTCTGTGCATTGGAATTAACCCACCCATCCATGGTGTTCACACTGTGAAAAGAACCATCAACTTTGTCCAGTGGAATCGCGGCATCAAAATATATAGTAGAAACTCGCTATGGATCCCGCAATCTTCTCCTTAACTCTTGGTCCTTTATTGTTTCCGGAGTTCTAACCTTTTCTAGGAAAGAGTCAACTGCTTGAGAATTCTACTTTTTGAATATTTACAGGATCTGTGGTTTCAAATTGAAGTTGGCAGTTACGTGTTTGTTTATATTTGTCCGTAAAATGAGAATCCATGGTCATGCTTTT
>NW_027213175.1:10000-15000 GCF_042767895.1 Penaeus vannamei | reverse complement strand
AGATGATGTCTGGTATCCTCTGCGACAAAAGTATACCATCGAAGGTGAAAGGCAGGATCCACATGTTGGTAATCCAACCAGCGATGCTATTTGGTATGGAAACGGTACCCCTGAGTGCCCGTAACACCAAGAGACTAGAAGTGGCAGAAATGAAAATGTGCAGATGGGCATGTGGCCACACACTGAAAGATCACGTGAGGAACGAAGTGATTCGAGGAAAATTGAGAATCACGCACATTACGGAACAGTTCAGGAAAGCCCGACTAAAGTGGTTTGGTCATGTGAAAAGAAGAGACGAGGAGTATGCTGGGCGCAGAGTGCTAGAGATGGCACCACCAGCAAGAAGACGAAGAGGAAGGCCGAAATTGAGATAGATGGACTGCCTGAGAAAAGACCTGGAAGAGATAGAAGCAACAGAGGAAGACGCACTGGACCGGGAAACCTGGAAGAGGATAGCTGCAGCGACCCTGTAATGTAAACGGGACAAGCTTAAAGAAGAAAAAGAAGGTTGTGTTGAGAGGGAGTAGGTGGGAGGGGTGTAGGGGGAATATGAGCTGGAGGGGGTGGATATCGGCAGTCACTTCGAGTGTGGAGGGAGCAGTAGTTGTGGAATTTTGTGTCTCAAGCATATAGTTTTGGATATCTTCCATAGTTTCTGCAGTGGAATTGGTTGGAGAGTTTTGTGAGACAAAGGTTTTCTTGAGGTGGGAAGAGGAGACTGGTGTCTGAGGAGTAAAGGCAAAGGTTGGTGGAGGTGAGTGTGTAGTAGGGGAAGAAAGGGAGGGGACGTTTAGTCTGTCTGCTGCGTGTAGTGCGGGGAGGGAGAAGGGACGGTGTTAGGGCTGTAGTTGAGATTGGAGCTGTAGTCGAGATTGGGGTGTCTGGATTTAGAGTGGCAAAAGAATTTGAATGGGGGAGGTAGAATGTAGAAGTGGAAGTGGGGAAGTAAGTAGGTATAAGGGAGGGTGTAGGAACGTCTTGAGGTGGCGGGGAGGGGCAGAGCGAGCGACATTACTAGAGTAGGGAGTATAAGAGAAACCTTGTCGGCGTGCTTCTTGTTTGGCTTCACGTAGAGTGAGGCCATTTTTGTATCCGAGAGTTGCTACCTCAGACTCGAACTTGTAAGGGGGACAGCCTCTATGAAATACATTATGGGGGCCGCCGCAGTTAGCACGTGTGTGTTTGTGCAGGGCAGTTTGATCTGTTGTGACCGAGTTGGGCACATAGGTGGCATCGGTCTATGGAGCGGCAGTGTTTGGCAGGATGTCCAAATCGCTGACAGTTTTGACATTGACGGGGAGGGGGTCAAAAGAGAGCCTGGGGACGGGGAGCCGGTAGAGTTTGAATTGGCGGGGCTATTTGATGAAGGGGCAAGACTCATTGCCTCTAATATGGGTATTACTTCATTACTGGCCATGGGAATCCTTGATTATGTAGGGGAAATAAATAGATCCCTGCATTGGGTCTCAGTCTCCGTCTCCGTCTCCTAAGCCCCCCACGACAACAACGGGGAAGGGATTGGGGGGGGGGGGGAAGGGGTGTACGGGGAATATGACTAAGAAGAGGATCAATATCTGAGGGGGGTAGGCTATGTTGGGAAGGAGTCGGAAGAAGGGGTATAGGGGTTATAACCAGGTTGGGCACATAGGGGGTATCAGGCTGTGGAACGTCAGGATGTCCTAGACGCCAACAGTTTTGACACTGACGTGGTGAAGGTTGGTATGGTCGAACACGGAGGGATCCTTCACCAATATAGATTTTAAAGGAAAGGTCATGTCTATGAAAGGAATTTTGGTAGTATTGGTGTGGTTCTTACAATGACCTCTAGGAGGAATGGAGTAGCACTGGACTGATATCACATCACGGTCCTTGAAGCAGGCGAGTAAGTCTCCACAATCAGACCAATCTTTGGTATCGATAGGGCAATTTGCTGGGAAGACGAAGACAGTTCCGGTACAAGTATTAAGGGTTGGATGAAGTTCTGCAGAAATGAGGTTGTCAGAGATATCAGTTGGATTTGTTAATGCTTTAGCTTGGGTTTGAGATGTAAGTGAAACGAGATGGGAATGATCTGGTCGGGTACCGAAAGGGACTCTGCCTACTTGTTTTTGGAGATTGCTGAAAGAGGAGTGCGTTAGCTGGTGGTCCAAGGACGGGGACGTATGGAAGAGGGAGTATTGTTGAGGGGGGTAGCATTACGGAGATGGAGAATACGGCTGTAAGGTAGTAATAAGGGAGGATGGGGTGATTGATGAAGAAGGTTGTGGAGGTAGATGTGAAAAAGTTGAGGAAGTTATGAATACGAATGTCTCCTGGAGACCGAGTCTCGACTTGGGTGGATAATGTACTAGTAGGCATTGAGAAGTGGGTAGTAGTTGCAGTGTTCAGAGTCATGATCAAAGAGCCTGGAGTCGGGGAACCGGGAGAGTTTGAATTGGTGGGGATATTTGATGAAGGGGCAAGCCTCATTGCCCCTAATAAGGGCATTACGTCTTCATTACTGGCCATGGAAAACCTTGGCTATGTTGGGGAAATAAACAGTCTACCCCTCAGGGCCCCCTTCAGGGGTATGGGCTAGACAACTACAACAGGGGAATACCGTGCCCATGATTCCCTCGGGCCATTCTGGACTGGCACCAAGTCAGCCTTTCATCCTTTCAGCATGGCTCTTATACCTTAGAAGTGGATAGTAGAAGGGGTAGGAGAAGGGACGGAAACGAAACAGCAGGAAGGAGAAAAGACCATGCAAAATGTGTCAGCCCTTCATCCAAGCGGTAGGCGGTTTGCGCCCTGTCCAGGCACGAGAAGTTGCCATTGTTGCCCGGAGGTTACTGCTTGGCTGGGCACCAGGGTGGGTAAGGACTAAGCTCTGTCGCATCAGCACTAGCTGACAAGTTGACCAAGTCGACATTTGTCAGCACAGGCCGGGCTCCCTTCATAGCCCAGGCGAGGCTCAGCTTCGCATATCGGACTTATCCTTAGACACTGAAGAGGACTTTGCAGTAGGAGACGGAGTGGAAAATGTTGGGAGAGATGAAGGGGTGCTTTCTGGGGGTTGAGTAATAACCTTGGTGGGTGTTTTGGAATTGATAGAGTTGTAAGCGTCAAAGAGAGGGTGGTCAGGGGTATCAGTGGTCTGAGCCTCGGTCTAAGGAGGGACAGGGGTTGGAAAACCATCAAATTCAAATTAAGATAGGCTAGCTAATTAAGGGGAAAGAATCTTCATTATTGGCTATGTTGAGTTTGAATAAAATGGGGAAAAGAAACGGTCTACCCCTCAGGGCCCCATAAGGGGTGAGGGCTAGGCAATTGACCAAGGGGGATACTGTGCCCATAGCTCTTGGGGGCCTTTCATGACTGACAAAGCCAGCCTTTCCTTTCAGCACAGCTCTCACACCTTAGGAATGGGATAGAAGGGGATGGAGAAGATAGGAAGAAAGGAGAGATGACAAGACCAAGAAAAATTCGTTGAGGCAAGGGACGAGGCCCAAGGTAGGGTGATCCCCTACATCGGGCCTCAGTTTGTCTCCTAAGCCCTCCCACAACAACAAAGAGCAAAGTATTGGGAGAGCTCTGTCTTCTAAGACCATACAACAGTGAGCAAGGGACTGGGGAATGGCTTGTGGTACACCATGTAGACGGACCTTAAAATTTAAACATTCATGCCAATCTATTTTCAATTACATAGAAACTGATTTTCTAAGTGGTAAGAATATTTTTTTCGTAGGTTTTCTGATCATCCTTATTCACTTTTATAATTATACTTGTTCTTCTGAAAACAAATTTCCTATCCATTTTCGTGAAACAGAAAGCCATGACTAATTATTCCCATGTTAACACAATGTTATTAGTTGCTTTTGAGACCAGTGCAGTTGCGGAGAAAGTAAGGACAACTCATGATTACGGTTTAATTATTCTAGAATAATTTTATAGCAATTATATTACAAAGTCATGTAGATGAGACCGATGCAGTGCTATTAAGTTGGTTTATAATGAAGTATGAAATTACAAACAATAAATGAAAGAATGATGATTCATAGTTATGTACTACACCCCTGTTACCAACTACAGATTTGAGACCTCCAAGATAAGTTTTTAAAAATAAACAGGTGCTTGCATTAATAATGAAAAGAATTTTATAGTTTCTACATATTGTGGTTTCCTTTTTCCATGTGAAAATATGAAAAATACTTCATTGTATTCCATCCATGTTATCATAAACATACACTGCATATAACCAAGGGCAACTGAATTTGTTTTACAAAACTTTGTTATCAATGTACATGGTGCATCAATATCAATATATACAGCTTCAACTGTCATTAAGAATACTTTTCATTACTTCGAGTAATACAATGGAGACCATAATACAAATTACCACAGTAGTGAAACAAATGTCATTAGATGTTTGTGATTTACCAAATGTCAAGTCATGAAACATGGATGGAAGCATGGGGGTGTGGCACAGTATGTTAAGGTGTAGCAACGCTCATGATACTGACCAGTACTTAATCTTCCAGGAGATAAACAGGGTAAGAATGGGGAATGATATTCATATCCTTTTTAATAAGATTAATACAAAATAATGGATCTTGTGAAACTACAAAGTTGTATATCCTACTGTTAATACATCTTTACAATCTTGAAGTTTAGCTTCTTAACTGGATGCATGTTTTCAAATTCTGACAAAATTTTGAGGATTGACAGGAAATAATGCTTAGCACAAAAATTACACCCATGATAAATAAACACTTTTAATTGTGAAACTTTATTTGTTCAGGTATCCTTAATCTAAATTGGAATCTCCTATACCTTTCTAGTTATTTTGTAAGTAATGAGTTTAAAAAGAAAATTGTGTGAAAGGTATAGGTGTGACTTGCATACATACACAAACATTCATTCATTCCATTCACATTCACACAAGCATTTAAAAAACTCTGGATATCAATTCCATATTGAAGAAAAATGTGAACATTTGAGAAATGAAATTTTCAGCATCA
>NW_027213174.1:0-5000 GCF_042767895.1 Penaeus vannamei | reverse complement strand
ACCTGTGCCTCAATCGCCTCCTAAGGACCAATGACTAAACCTTATGAAAATTACTGTGGGCTCCATAGGCTTGTCACATAGGCTTGTCTCTTTGTCATACAGTCGAAAAAAAGGGAAAAAAGGGAAATGTGCTGACAGGGCGGGAATGAGTCAAGTTTGTTTTCATGAAGGGCTACAATCCTCGATTAAACTGATTTACGATCAAGTTTATGTGAGAAAACGAAATTTGGAGTCTCCTGGTTAAATTTGAGCCTAACCTAACCTAACCTAACCTCACCTCACCAAATTGCAGGTAATGTAACCTAGTCACAGGACTTACCCGACCCAGGAGAGAGAAGGAATTATCGCGTCGTCCCACACCATTTCTGCATCGTGGAACACGCGAGTGTAAACCGAGAGGTCTGAGGAGGAACGACTCGTAGCGATGACCCCGAAAACGACCACCAGAAACAACGACCCGACGAAGCACGACCACATCTTTGGAAGGCAGTGAACACTCTAGAACTTAGAGCCTTGGTAGGGTTTGAAAGGAGGTTCATAAGAATACTAAGAACTCGTGAGACCAGGTGTTCAGCGCGGCCGGATTGCTATTGGTTAACGAAAATTTGTATCAGCCAATCACGTGCGGTTTAGTCTGGCCTTTGTGGGCGGAGCTTGTGCGGTATCGGAGTAGAAAAGCCTCTCTCTCTCTCTCTCTCTCTCTCTCTCTCTCTCTCTCTCTCTCTCTCTCTCTCTCTCTCTCTCTCTCTCTCTCTCTCTCTCTCTCTCTCTCTCTCTCTCTCTCTCTCTCTCTCTCTCTCTCTCTCTCTCTCTCTCTCTCTCTCTCTCTCTCTCTCTCTCTTTCTGTGCCATGGAATATTTTTCTCGTTTTCTATTTCTTTATTATTATCATTTTTTTTTTATATGAAAGTCATGCTTCATAAAACATCGCAAGAAAATGTCAGCATGAAAAGGCTTTTTTTATCCAAAGATGAATATATTTATCATTACCGAAAAACTGTCATTCTTATTCAAAGACTACAAGATAAATATAAACATGTTCTCAAGGCCTTCTCAAAGTGCCTTTAATGGGAGTGCAAAAGTAAAAAAAAAAATCTATGATCTTTTTCGCTACATTCCATACCTGAGAGGTGAAGTGACTGAATACATGGATAGAAATAGATAGATAGATAGATAGGTTCCACAGGCATAAACATGAATACATACACATACGTATAAACTAAGTACTAAGTTCAAATTTGTACTGTAAAAACTATAGCATATTTAGTGTGAAAAACAAAAACTAATAAAAAATTTATTAATTAAAAGAATGCAACACTATCAACAATTTTTTACAAGAATATACATTAATGCATACATATATACATACAGTATTGTGTGTGTGTGTGTGTGTGTGTGTGTGTGTGTGTGTGTGTGTGTGTGTGTGTGTGTGTGTGTGTGTGTGTGTGTGTGTGTGTGTGTGTGTGTGTGTGTGTGTGTGTGTGTGTGTGTGTGTGTGTGTGTGATGAGGATGATGATATTGCTAATGATGATGATGATGATAGTATAATAGTGATAGTAATGAGAATAAGAATAATAGTAATAACAATGATAATAATAACAAAACATTGATAATGATAATAATAGTAATAACATCAACAATCATAATAATAATGATAATACTAGAGGCACTTAGAGAGCGCATACCTCCGCCAAGGCAACAAGGTCACTGATGCAAGGAGAATATTCACACTTGAAGAGCTACGTTGATAATGATGATAATAATGATTCAAGTGGCAAAAGGATTAAGTTCTCCCGATCTCACCGTGATAATGAATCCTTTGAAAAAAAAGAAAAAAAGATCCTGGATCCGAATCACCACCAAAATCTAAGGATATTTAAGTTGGGTTAAGACAAACGTCTAATCAAAAGAAAAGAAAAGAAAAGAAAAAAAAAATATATGTTTTATTTTTTTTTTTATTCTGCTAACCATCCAACAAACTAACTAACCAACGCTACGAAGATAGGAAGCAATCCTTATTAATGATGATATAATTACTGTTATTATTAACAACAATGATGATAATATCAGCAATAGTAACAGTAGTAATAATAATGATAACAATAACAACAATAATAGTAGTACTAGTATTACAATAATGATAATAATAACATCAACAAAAACAACAAAAAGAATAATGTCAACAGCAATAACAATAAAAATAGAAGTTGTAGCAATAGTTGTAATAGTAATAGTAGTAATGACAATAATGATAATAATAATATTGATAATGATAATTATGATAATAATAATAATAATAATAATAATAATAATAATAATGATAATGATAATAATAATGATAATGATAATAATAATAATAATAATAATAATAATAATAATAATAATAATAATAATAATAATAATAATAATAATAATAATAACAATAATGGAAATAATAACATAATGATAATAATGATACCATAATAGTTATAACATTCATAATGATAACCATGAGAATGATAACAATTATGATGATGAATAGTAATAATGATGATAGTAGTAGTGATAATGATAATATTCACAATAATAATAATAATAATAATGATAATGATAATATCATCAGTAGAAAAATAATAATGATAATAGATACAATGAAAATAATAAAGATAATGATAATAGTAATAACAATAATAATGATAGCAACACAATAATAATGACAATAAAGATGATAACAACAATTGATAATAAAAATAACAATGATAATAATAATAGTGATAACAATAATAGTAATCATCATTATTGTTATGATCATTATAACAATAATAATTGTCATCATAATTATAATGATAAATATATTGATGATAATTATAATGATAATGCAATGACATTAATGAGGATTACTACAAAACAATTATCATAATAGTGATAGTAATGATAATAATAACTACAAAACAAGAACAACAAAAATGATAATAATATTAATGACAATGATCATATCATCATTGTTATAATTCTTATTTACAATAACAACAGGAGTAACAATAACAATCCTCACGAGCAATAAGATACCAGACTGGCGTCCAGCAGGGGGTTGGCCGAGCGCTTCCTGCCAAGGAAGTAATCTGAAGCTGTCGGTGTCAGGAAAAGAACGCCGGGGAAAGGGAGCCTTTCTCAAACGAATACTCAGATATGAGTGTCATGCCTTATCAAGTTATTGGCAATGGCAATGCTTTGATGAAGCCACTTACGCTGAAGGTGATGCGCTCGCCAGGCCTGAAGTAAATGGCCCGGCTCCGGCAGGTCGTCAGCCAGCGACGGATCAAAACAAGCAAAGGCGAAGTGGAATCAGGATGTGAACAAGTGTAGAGGTTGTAATAAACATTGGATTTTATTTGTCAAGCGACCAAACACACAAGTTGTCAGGTCCACAAGCGTGAGGTGAATGATGATTTCGAAATCGAAATTATTAAGAAAAGGAACCGAAGTTCGAAAATTAGAGAGGGAACGGAAGAACTATTTACTAGCTGCTTAGCGAAAATGAAATATTAGTTTGAAAACGTAAAGATAGGGGGCGTAACCCTTTCCTGGTCATATTTGTGGGCGATGCTATCGTATCATCCCAGGGATGATTACTCCTCCTCCATTGCTTCTCCATCATTTCTTGTCCTCCTCCTTCTCCTCCATTACTTATTCTCCTTCTTTGCTTCTCTTCCTCCTTCTCCACCATTACTCTCATCATTTCGGTCGTTATTATTTCCCTTCGTCAGAGTAATTTGTTCAGATCGATGTTAGGCCGATGGATGTTTATCGCGCGGTATCTGTTGCGTGTCTAGTTATGGACATTTATTTATTTATATATTGTTTTTATTTTTTTTTCTGTAGGATGGTTCCATCTCCTCCGTTTCCCGGGTTCTGATGCCTCGCTCGGTGGACATTTTCATACCCAACGAGGCCCGACAGTTTGTAAAGAAGTCCGTCTCCTGCTGCCTTCCCGCCCTCGCGCTGTCTTCCTCCCCGCGGTTAGGTCGGGTTAGCGACAGTGTCTGGCATTGATTGGCATTAGGAGTGACCATGTCCGCCTCCCCATGCAGAGCTAAGACCCGTGGAGGTCTTATCTTTGCCTTCGGGAGTTGCTACACATGGTTTCTTATTTTATTATCTATGTATCTATACCTATAAATATATTTTTGTCCATACATATATCTCTAAATTATATTCCTATACACACACTTAGACACATATTCCCGCACAGATTCAGATATTTGCATACATACACACGGTCGTATATATGCACACATACATATATCTGCATTTTTATGTATCTTTTTGAGTAACCCTATGTACAGTATATACAAAGGAAGAGACGGGTCATCTCTTTGTGGCTTTGTGGTTAATATCGGTTAAGGTTGAGGTTGTCTGCCCTTGAATAAATTGGGGGAGGGCACTCTTCTGTAGCTCGTGGTATACTACGAGGCCACCATCTATGTTCGTTTTCAGTCTCTTCGTGAGTTTCTGAGATTCTTGCATAGTTGGCATTTTCGAAATACTCGAAACGGTCGCAGACATTAGAGGCCAGTCTGTGTATTCTCGTGCTAAGAGGTTCCAGGTTATATTGGTCATGGAGTGTTCTTATGGAGGGGCGAGGGTTCGGCCACCTGGCCCCTTTGATCCATAGGATAGCTATTTTTTTTTACGGTTTGCAGAACTAGTATTGAGGAGAGGGAGATGGCGTTTAGAGGGATCGGTGGTATTCGATTACTGGCCTGACCAAGGTTTTGCAAAGTTGGAGTTTGATCTCCTCCGGGCACCCTGAAAATCTTCTTGGTTTTGTGAGGATGGTTTTGGCTTTTGCCCTCCTTTCCTTGATGTGAGTGGTTATTCCAGTTTTCGTGATTCTCAGCCCTAGAATTCCCCCTTCATTGACATAATTTACTGCTGCATTTTCCAAGTTGAGGGATCCTGGTTTTGTTCTGTCAGCAGGTATGACAAGAAATTAGTCAATATTTGTTTTGATTTTCCA
>NW_027213172.1:5000-7500 GCF_042767895.1 Penaeus vannamei | reverse complement strand
TGATCCACGTCGCCCTCTTCCGATCTCTCAGGCTAATTCCCATTATCGATCTTTCCATCCCTCTCTGGGCGCTTATTAGTTTCCTCTCCAGTAACCTGGTTGTAGTCCATGTTTCTGACCCATAGGTCATAACTGGGAGGACGCATTGATTAAAGACTTTTCTTTTTAAGCACAATGGCAAGGAACCTCTTAGTGTGCTACTGTGCCTGCCGAATTCACTCCAGCCTAGACTGATTCGTCGCTTTATTTCCTGTTCACTTGATGTGCCTATCTGCACGAGTTGTCCTAGGTATATATACCTGTCTACTACCTCTAGTGCTTCGCCTTGTACATGTATTTGTTTGAGTGGGACTCTGCTGTTGAACATAACCTTAGTCTTTTTCTTGTTCATCTTAAGTCCGACTTTTAGGCTTTCTCTATTCAGATCGTTTATTAATTGCTGCAGTTCATCAGCTGATTCACTAAGGAGAACAATGTCGTCTGCAAATCTTAGGTTGTTTAGGTGTTCGTCTCCTATTTTGATACCCTTCCCTTCCCATTCTAGTTTCTTGAATATTTCCTCAAGGCAGGCTGTAAACAGCTTTGGTGAGATGGTGTCGCCCTGTCTAACGCCTTTTTTAATTGGTATTTTATCGGTTTCTGTGTGGAGTTTGATGGTTGCTGTCCCATCTTTGTATATATCTTCCAATATATTACAATATACCTCCTCAACTCCCTGTTGTTGAATAGCACCTAATACTGCTGGTATTTGTACAGAGTCAAATGCCTTTTCTTAATCGATGAATGCCATACACAGGGGTTTCCTATATTCGTTTACTTTTTCTCTTATTTGGGTGAGCGTGTGGATGTGATCTGTTGTTGCGAATCCGCTGCGGAAGCCTGCCTGTTCTCTAGGCTGGCTGGAATCCAGACTGTTAGAGATGCGAGCTGTAATGACTTTCGTGAACAGTTTGTAAGTAACCGAAAGGAGGCTTATGGGTCGGTAATTTTTTAAATCCTTTTTGTCGCCTTTTTTGTGTAACAAGATAATTGTTGCATTTTTCCAGGCTTTCGGAGTTTTTCCGCTGAGAAGACATTTGTTAAAAAGATTGGCTAGTTTCACTGTTGCGATGTCTCCTGCATCTAATATGAGGTCTATACTAATTCCGTCTTCGCCTGGTGTTTTCCCTCTCTTCATGCCTTTAAGTGCTCTTTTTATTTCTTCTTTTGTGATATTAGGTACGTCGCTAGTTACCGCGTTTGCTTCTATTTGTGGCTGTTCGTTTGAGTTGTATAGATCCCTGTAAAAGTCTTCCACTACTTTGATGATTTCATTCTTGTTATGTGTTACTTCTCCGTCTGGTTTCTTAATTGCATACATTTGATTTCTCCCTATTCCTAGTCTTCTTTTAGCTGCTTTCATGCTGGTACCTGAAATCACTGCTTCATTTATTATTTGAGTATTGAATTCCGTACATCTTCCCTCTTCTTTTTATTTATGGTCTTTGTTAGTTCAACCAATTCTATCTTGTCCCTATTTGACGATACTTTCATGTCTCTACGTTTTTGCATAAGCTGTTTAGTTTCTACCGAGAGCTTGCTGGAGCTTCGATTGTCGTTCTTTCCGCCTACTTCAAGTGCAGCTTCTTTTATTATGTCATTGAACTTTATTGATTTGGTCGATGTTGAGATCTTCGTCGCGGAGGAGTGAATATCTGTTTTGGATGTTTAGGCTAAATTCTGTTGCTCTGATCCTCAAGTTAGCCAAGTTTGGCTGTGGTTTACTCATTAGTTTGTTCCTTTCCCTTCTGAGATGTATTTTAATTTCGCCTCTGACCATTCTATGGTCGCTGCCTACATTTACTTTATTTATAACCTCTACATTTTTTATTATATCGCGCCTATTTGAAATTATGAAGTCAATTTCGTTTTTGACGTCAGAAGGCGACTTCCATGTCCACTTCCGTTCTAGTCTTTTTTCGAAGAATGTATTCATGATACTGAGTGATCGAGCCTCCGCAAATTCGACTAGCATTTGTCCCCTCTCGTTCCTAGTGCCTATTCCATGGTTCCCTACTGCGGTTTCGCCCTCTGTCTTTTTACCTATTTTGGCATTAAAATCCCCCATAATTATTGTGAAATGGGTTTTTGTTCTCTCGCTGGCTAAGTGAACATCTTCATAGAAGCTCTCTATTTCTTCATCACTGTGGCTGCAGGTTGGAGCATAGACTTGAATAATTTTTAAGTTGTACCTAGTGTTTAGTTTTATTGTTACAGAAGCCACTCTTTCGCTGACACTATAGAATTCTACAATGTTCTTTTCTAAGCGTTTGTGTATTAAGAATCCTACCCCTAATTCCTGTTTGCTACCCAGAGGTTTTCCTCTCCAATAGAGCACGTGTCCCTCATTTAATAACTTCTGCTCTTCACCTAGTCTTCTAACTTCGCAGAGTCCTACTACATCCCATTTAATGGAAGAGAGTTCCTCTAGTAAAGCTAGTAAGTCGGATTCAGTTCTCAT
>NW_027213170.1:2500-5000 GCF_042767895.1 Penaeus vannamei | reverse complement strand
GCTAAAATCAACATATTCATCATTTAAACTTGAAATAGGAGGGTTTTCGATTCATGTCTCCAAATACTGTATTTCGCTAGATAATGTCCTCATCACTTTCATAATGGTAATTATTATCGCCATTATTGTCATTATTGATGGGGTTATCATCAATATCATCCTAATTAGCAGAATTATTGCTAAAATCATCATAATCATCATTTAAACTGGACAAAGGGTGGTTTTCGACATCTCTCAAAAGGCTGCATTTCGCTAGATTTCGCATGTTTTTCGACTTTTGGGATCTTTCTACTTTTAGCCTTTTTCTCATTATAGATGGGCTTTATAATGATAATTATCATCATTATTGTCATTATCATCATGATTATTATCATTACTTTCATTATCGCCCTAATTACCCTTAATATAGTCATTATGATAATCATTATCTTAATTGTTAATGTCATTTTCATCATTATATTCATTTTAATAATGATAATGCCTATAATGATAATTCTAGTAATAATAATAACAATAATAGACGTGTTATAATTACTTTTATTATTATTTCTGTTATTATTGTCGTTATTATTAGTGTTATTAGTATTAAAATCATTAGAATATTGTTGATTATTCCTATTTTTGCAATTATTACGCAAATCATTATAATTACCATTGTATGATTATTATCATAATCATTGTCCTAATTACTCTCATAATTATCATTATTATTGTCATTATTGTCATTATTGATGGGGTTATAATCAAAATCATCCTAATTAGTAAAATTGATATAATCATTATTAATCCCATCGATAATAAAAAAGGCTAAAAGTATAAAAATCCCAAAAGTCGAAAAAAAACACCGAAATCTAGCGATATATAGCCTTTTGAGTGAATGGTCGACAAACCCCATTTTTCGAGTTTAAGGGCTAATTATGATGATTTCTGCAATGATTCTGCTAATTATGATGACAATCCCATTAATAATGACAATAATATTGACATTGAATTTGATAATTATGACATTAATTAAGATAATTATATGATGATAATTATAATGATAATTTGCGTAATTAATGCAATAATAACAATAATCGACATTCTAATGATTTTCATGACAATTACAATAATGATAACGAAAATGATAAAAAAATAATCATTGAAATAATCATAATATCGCTATTATTGTTATTATAATTGTTATAATTGTTATTATTTCTAAAATTATCATTATTGTTATCATTATAAAAAGTTATAATGAGGGAAATGACGTCAATAATTAATATTATAATGATTATATTAAGGGTAATTATGGCGATAATTACTATAATGATAATGATGACATTAATGATAATGATGATATTCATTATAAAGCCCATTCATAAAAAAAAGGCTAAAAGTATATAAATCCCAAAAGTCGAAAAAAAAATCCCGCTTAAATCAAGCGATATATAGCCTTTTGAGAGAATGGTTGACAAATCCCCTTTTTGGAGTTTAAGGGATAATTATTATGATTTCCGCAATGATGATTTTGATGACTATCCCATTAAAAATGACAATAATAATGTCATTAATTATGATAATTATGACATTAATTAAGATAATTATAATATGATAATTATAATGATAATTTGCGTAATTAATACAATAATAGCAACAATCGACAATATTCTAATGATTTTCATGACAATAATGATAATAATAACGATAATGATAATAAAAATAATCATTGAAATAATCATACTATCGCTATTATTGGATTATAATTGTTATTATTCTTATTATTTCTAAAATTATCATTATTGTTATTATCATTATAATGAGGGAAATGACATCAATAATTAAGATAATAACTATTATAATGATTATAGTAAGGGTAATTATGGCGATAATTACTATAATGATAATGATGACATTAATGATAATACTGATGATAATAATTATAAAGCACATACATAATGAAAAAAGGTTAAAAGTATAAAACTCCTAAAAGTCGAAAAAAACGCCAAAATCTAGCGATATATAGCCTTTTGAGAGATTTGTCGACAAACCCCCTTTTTCGAGTTTAAGGGCTGGTTATGATGATTTTCTGCAATGATTCTGCTGGTTATGATGATTTTGATGACAATTCCATTAATAATGACAAACATAATGACATTATGATGATTATGACATTAATTATGATAATTATAATGATAATTTGCGTAATTATTGCAATGATAGCAATAATCGACAATATTCTAATAATTTTCATGACAATAACATTAATAATAACGATAATGATAATAAAAATAATCACTGAAATAATCATAATATCGATATTATTATTATTATTTTAATTGTTATTATTGTTGTTATTAATTCTAAAATTATCATTACTGTTATCATTATAAAAATAGTTATAATGAGGGAAATGACATCAATAATTCAGATAATAACTATTATAATGATTATATGATTGCGGTAATTATGGCGATAATTACTATAAAGACGATAATGACATTAATGATAATAATGA
>NW_027213168.1:10000-21407 GCF_042767895.1 Penaeus vannamei | reverse complement strand
AGTGTTCGGATGCCGAGGTAATAAGCCCCATTGTCCGGATGCCGAGGTAATAAGCAACGAAGTGTCCGGATGCCGAGATAATAAGCCCCAGTGTTCGGATGCAGAGGTAATAAGCCCCAGTGTCCGGATGCCGAGGTAATAAGCCCCATTGTTCGGATGCCGAGGTAATAAGTCCCAGTGTCCGGATGCCGAGGTAATAAGCCCCATTGTTCGGATGCCGAGGTAATAAGTCCCAGTGTCCGGATGCCGAGGTAATAAGCCCCAGTGTTCGGATGCCGAGGTAATAAGCCCCAGTGTCCGGATGCCGAGGTAATAAGTCCCAGTGTCCTGATGCCGAGGTAATAAGCCCCAGTGTTCGGATGCCGAGGTAATAAGTCCCAGTGTCCGGATGCCGAGGTAATAAGCCCCAGTGTTCGGACGCCAAGGTAATAAGTCCCAGTGTCCGGATGCCGAGGTAATAAGCCCAGTGTTCGGATGCCGAGGTAATAAGTCCCAGTGTTCGGATGCCGAGGTAATAAGTCCCAGTGTCCGGACGACAAAGTAATAAGCCCCGAAGTGTCCGGATGCCGAGGTAATAAGTCCCAGTGTCCTGATGCCGAGGTAATAAGACCCATTGTTCGGATGCCGAGGTAATAAGTCCCAGTGTCCGGACGCCGAGGTAATAAGTCCCAGTGTTCGGATGCCGAGGTAATAAGCAACGAAGTGTCCGGATGCCGAGATAATAAGCCCCAGTGTTCGGATGCCGAGGTAATAAGCACCAGTGTCCGGATGCCGAAGTAATAAGTCCCAGTGTCCTGATGCCGAGGTAATAAGCCCCATTGTTCGGATGCCGAGGTAATAAGTCCCAGTGTCCGGATGCCGAGGTAATAAGCCCCAGTGTTCGGATGCCGAGGTAATAAGTCCCAGTGTCCGGATGCCGAGGTAATAAGCCCCAGTGTTCGGATGCCGAGGTAATAAGTCCCAGTGTCCGGACGCCGAGGTAATAAGTCCCAGTGTTCGGATGCCGAGGTAATAAGCCCCGAAGTGTCCGGATGCCGAGGTAATAAGCCCCATTGTCCGGATGCCGAGGTAATAAGCCCCATTGTCCGGATGCCGAGGTAATAAGCCCCAGTGTTCGGATGTCGAGGTAATAAGTCCTAGTATCCGGACGACGAAGTAATAAGCCCCGAAGTGTCCGGATGCCGAGGTAATAAGCCCCGACGTGTCCGGATGCCGAGGTAATAAGCCCCAGTGTTCGGATGCCGAGGTAATAAGTCCCAGTGTCCGGGCGACGAAGTAATAAGCCCCGAAATGTCCGGATGCCGAGGTAATAAGTCCCGAAGTGTCCGGATGCCGAGGTAATAAGCCCCAGTGTTCGGATGCCGAGGTAATAAGCCCCAGTGTTCGGACGCCGAGGTAATAAGTCCCAGTGTCCGGATGCCGAGGTAATAAGCCCAGTGTTCGGATGCCGAGGTAATAAGTCCCAGTGTTCGGATGCCGAGGTAATAAGTCCCAGTGTCCGGACGACAAAGTAATAAGCCCCGAAGTGTCCGGATGGCGAGGTAATAAGTCCCAGTGTCCTGATGCCGAGGTAATAAGCCCCATTGTTCGGATGCCGAGGTAATAAGTTCTAGTGTCCGGATGCCGAGGTAATAAGCCCCAGTGTTCGGATGCCGAGGTAATAAGCCCCAGTGTTCGGATGCCGAGGTAATAAGCCCCAGTGTCCGGATGCCGAGGTAATAAGCCCCAGTGTTCGGATGCCGAGGTAATAAGCACCAGTGTTCGGATGCCGAGGTAATAAGCCCCAGTGTTCGGATGCCGAGGTAATAAGCTCCAGTGTTCGGATGCCGAGGTAATAAGACCCAGTGTTCGGATGCCGAGGTAATAAGCTCCAGTGTTCGGATGCCGAGGTAATAAGCCCCGAAGTGCCCGGATGCCGAGGTAATAAGCCCCGAAGTGTCCAGATGCCGAGGTAATAAGCCCCATTGTCCGGATGCCGAGGTAATAAGCCCCGAAGTGTCCGGATGCCGAGGTAATAAGCCCCAGTGTCCGGATGCCGAGGTAATAAGTCCCAGTGTCCTGATGCCGAGGTAATAAGCACCAGTGTTCGGATGCCGAGGTAATAAGTCCCAGTGTCCGGATGCCGAGTTAATAAGTCCCGAAGTGTCCGGATGCCGAGGTAATAAGCCCCGAAGTATTCGGATGCCGAGGTAATAAGCCCCAGTGTCCGGATGCCGAGGTAATAAGCCCCAGTGTTCGGATGCCGAGGTAATAAGCACCAGTGTCCGGATGCCGAAGTAATAAGTCCCAGTGTCCTGATGCCGAGGTAATAAGTCCCATTGTTCGGATGCCGAGGTAATAAGTCCCAATGTTCAGTTCAGTTCAGTTAGATTTGCGAAGTCATGCTTCGCCCGGGCCTTTTCTCTGGGGTGGCCCGGCCTGTGTTAATTATTTCTAGTTAACTCAAATGTTTTCTTTGAACTGCATGCTTACCGCGGAGGCTGGATTGCAAGCAAGCGATCCAGCTGCCATGGTGAAAGCATGTTGCACACCCTTTTTACCAGCCCGGCGGCTGTGGTGGGTGGTCCCTGCCTCAGAAATTGTGTGTGTACACAATTCTGCAAGTAATGTAACAGGGTGGCGTTAGGCTCGCCGCAGTGTTTACATGACCTCCCAGACTCACTGTCAATAATTTGCCAAGCGCATTGGTAACCTAGTCTTAGTCTGAATAGTATGACTTCTGTACCTCTTTTTGTGTTTGGAGGAAGGGCCAGTGGCTCATAGCCTGAAGCATCTGAGTACCACTTGGCAGCGAGCGATTTTGTGATGTTTTCTCTATGTGCTCCCCGGAGGACCGCACACCCTGCAGCTTTGGTACCTTGGCTCAGTCCCCTTCGGCTGGGTTTAACGATCATGGAGGATGGGGGCATACCCCTGCCCTTTTCGGCTAGTTTATCAGCAAGCTCGTTCCCTTGTATGCCTATGTGGCTTGGGACCCAGTTTATGATGATTCTTCTACCTTGACTAAGGATTCTTTGGGTTATGTATAGTACTGTTGTTAAGAGGTAGATGTTATCTGGGGGCATGCTATGCTGTAAACTGTCAATAGTTGCTCTTGAATCTGTGTGAATGACAACGTGCCCTCCCCTCAGGGACGCGTGTGTCAATGCTTCCATGATCGCAACCGTTTCAGCCTGAAGCGTTGAGGCATTGTCAGTGACCCTAATGGATGCTGTGGTATCCTTTGTTGCAAAGCCGGTGCCTGCAGTATGGTTTATTGGATCCACGGATCCGTCCGTGTAGTAAGTTATACTACCCGGCGGAGTTATTTGTTCAATGACCCTTTGTGCTT
Organism: Penaeus vannamei; assembly: GCF_042767895.1. Classification (NCBI taxonomy): domain Eukaryota; kingdom Metazoa; phylum Arthropoda; class Malacostraca; order Decapoda; family Penaeidae; genus Penaeus; species Penaeus vannamei. Next base: position 18,076 of record NW_027213168.1, on the reverse strand, counting down.
GTGCCTTTAGGCTAGGCATGGAATATTGATCTTTTCTCATTGTGAGATTTAGAATTGAGAATTCGATCATTTCGTTTGCCCACGGCGGGGGTTCTTTGTAATCAGGGTGGGGGGAGTCCATACCCTTGGCAAGCAATGAATCTTTTAGTTGAAAGTGTATCAAAACTCTGGCTGTATGTGTGAGCCAGGAATTGTTTGCAAACAACTGATAATCTTGTTGTAGGCGTCTGAGAACTCTTTGTCTTAAATAGGAGTTTGTGGGTGCCTGCAGGACCTTGGAAAGGAACTGTGCTGCCATTAGATCAATTCTAGTGTCCACGGACGGTAAATCAGTTTCCATGAGGAGGTTGATGACCTTTGTCCACTTAGGTGCACCTAGAATGATCCTGGCTGCTTCGTTTTGTATTGTTTCCAGTTTTTCTTTTAATGTTGTGCTGGAAGCAATGAGGGCGACAGATGCATAGTCAATAATAGGACGGACAGCATGTACATAGAATGATCTTAGTACTTTGTGTCCTGCTCCTATGTGTCTCCCTGTCATGACTTTCATGACTGACAGTCTTTCCTTGGTTCTGTCAAGCAGGTATTGGATCTCCTTTTTGAAAGTGAGTGTGTGTCCTATCCATACACCAAGGTATAGATATTCCTTCACCCATTCCAGATCCATACCCTGTATGGTGAGTTTTTTGTTTCTGACATTGGTTCTCAGTGCCATTGCTTTGGATTTTGCTGCTGATATTTTTAGACCCGTCCTACAACACTCTTCAGACACCAGGGTCAGACAACGCTGAGCCCTAGTTAGGCAGTGGTTGCCAGAGGCTATGATTGCCAAGTCATCTGCATAAGAGATGATCTTGCATCCCTCTGGCAGGTGAATGTCGAGTATGTTGGACATGAGGGTATTAAACAGGGCTGGACTAAGAACCCCTCCCTGAGGAGTTCCATTTTCAAGTGGCATGTGCTGTGAGAGGTGGCCTTGAAATCTGACATTTGCTGATCTATTTTTAAAATAGTCAGCTATCCAGGCCAAGAGTCTGCCTTTGACTCCTTTGTGGATTAGGGTCTCTTGAATGGCAAGTGGACTTGCCAATTCAAAAGCCTTTTCCAGGTCAAGGAAGACAACCACGGCGGGCGAGGTGCAGATTGTGCTTAAGAGTGTGGAAATGCTATGAGCAGTGCTCTTACCCCTTGTGAACCCGTGCAGGTGTTCATGGGGGGGACCCGTTTTCCATCGGAGCCTGTTGAGTACCATCTTCTCAGCTGTTTTGCCCAGGCAGCTGAGAAGAGAGATGGGGCGGTACTTGCCAGGCTCCTTTGGCTTTGGGATGGGAAGTATTGTGGCTTGTTTCCAGCTCTGGGGCACCGTGGCTGTTTGCCAGGATTTGTTGATAACCTGCAAGAATGCAAGTTCTCCTGCAAGGCCTAGATGCGAAATGATGGGGTGAGAGATCCCATCAGATCCCGGTGCTGACCCAGAACTGGATTTGTATGATTTTCTTAGTTCCCTAAGAGAGAACAAGGCATCTGCTTCATCAGCTTCGAGTGCCTTGTCTCTTATGAGAGCAAGTCTTTCTGGATTTAAGTTTTGTTGTTTTACTCTCATCATTGGAGGCAGATTGTTGGTGCTGGTTCTGGCAGAGAACTCAAGCACCAATCTGTTAGCCTCTGATTGTGGGTCATGATGAGTGCATTTCGGGGCTTGGCGGCTTGTCGCTTGCCTGACCCGTTTCCACAACTCTGTAAGGCTGGTCTGGTACCCAAAAGACTGGCACCATTCCAGCCATTTTTCCTGCCTTACTCTGTTGGCAGTTTCCTTGGCATCCACAACAGCTTCCCTCAGCAGGGCCAGATTGTCGGGAGATCTTTGCCGTCGGAAGTTTTTTCTACACATATTAACCCTGTGGTTGACCTCTTTGATCTCGTCATTATAGTACCAGGCGTCTTTGTGAGTTCTGGACCATGGACGAGTTTTGGGAATGGTTTGTGAGGCTGCCTGGTTTATGGCCTGGATTAGCCTTGCCTCTAGCACATTCACATCTTCATTATCGTTATTGGGTTCATTGTCTTTCAGACATTGAGCCAAGCCTTCTTGGAAGGCAAACCAGTTGGCCTTGTCAGTTTTCCATTTAGGAATGTGATGTGGTCTTTGGGCTGGACCTGCATCCATTAGTGTGGTGACTATGCCGTAGTGATCACTAGTAACTGTATCATCAACACACCATCGAATTCTCTCCACCATTGTTGCAGTGGCAAAGGTAAGGTCTAGGACCCCTCCCTTCACATGCGTTGGTTCTTTGGTGTTGAGAAGAGCGATCTCAGGGAATGTCTCAAGCACTTCTGCTATGTGAATGCCTGCCGCGTTCGGCCTTTTGCGGGGATTCAGCATGGCCATGTGTGCATTGAAGTCTCCCCCTATGATCACTCGGTCTTGTGCTGCAGTAGCACAGACCTGGTTTAGATCTAAGCTCTCACACAGTGGTTTGCTATAAATATTGTATATTTTTATAGAGCCCCCAGGTAGCTGAATCTCAACAGCAAGAGATTCAACACCATCTCCACAGTGCGGCGGATTGGCTATTAAGGAGCAAGGGATAGCTTCTTTTACCAGGGTCATCAGGCCTCTAGCACCATCCAGGTTTGGAGTGGTGAAGGCATGATATCCTGAGAAGCACACGGATCCCATTGTTAGTGTCTCCTGGAGCATGACGACGTCAATGCTCCTTGCTCGTACAATGGACTGGAGAAATGAGTTCTTGCTTTTATAGCTACAGATATTCCACTGCAGTATGCTTAGATTGTGTGCCATGATGGTTACTCAGTGTCAATTGCTTCATCTTCCGATGCCCCAGTGCTGGTGGCATCAGATAAATACAGATCCTCATTGATTGAGGATTGTACAACTTCCTCTAAGTCAGACACTCCGGTTAAGGCCTTACCAGGGGGTGTAGGGCCTAGGTTGGAAGTGTCACCTTGGGTCGGAGGACGAGACTTTGGCTGTACAGACTCGGCCTGCTGCACAGTTTCAGCCTGTCCTGACAGACTAGCTGGGGTTTTATGTGATGTTTCTTTTGAAGCTAGCCTGTCATCCGAGGATTTGGGGAGGGGAGCGCTGCTCGTTATCGGTTTGGAGGCTTCTAGCTTCCTTCCCTTCAGAGCTGCCACAGTTTGGGTCATAGCCGTCATGGCGACCTGCACTGCTTTCTCCGCCTCCTCACTGGTCCTCCCCAAGGCTGTTGCTACTGCAGAAACTACAGCACTCAACAGGAGAGTCATATCTTTCTCGTCAAAGAAAAGATTATCATCTACTGGGGGGACCATTGCTGTGGACTTTGAACCTTTTTCCCTTTGGTTCTTTTTTGTGGTTTTGCCACTAGCAAGCTCGGGGAATTCCTCTCTGTTAGAGGTATCCAATTTTCTCTGTGGGGGCGACTCCTTCCTCTTAGGAGGTCGGGGAGTCTTCTCCTTTTTATTTTGTTTTGACCCCAGACATAGGTACCTGGGGGCGCAGGGACAAAGTCAGGACGTTTTTTTTGGCTAACTCCTGCTTTTTAATCACTGCCTGTTTCCTGACAGAGCAAGCCAGACTCCAGGCATGATGTTTTTTGGCACAGTTTGGACACTTGGCTGTTGTGTCCTTCTGGCCATCTTTGTGTGCCTTAATAAACACTTCCGTTTCGTGTGCCTCGCTGCAAACACCACATTTGGCTTTGGCCTTGCAGTTGGCCTGGTGATGCCCGAATTTTTGGCACGTGAAACACCTCAAGGGCTCTGGCACATATGTCCTGAGCTTGTATGAGCCCCAGTTACCCAGATCAAGGGTGGTGATTGGGGCTCCCTTGAGGATAACAAGGACTTGCCTGGTTGGAGACTTCCCTTTGGTCATGCGGGAAACCTCCACCACTTGTGGTAGAGACGTGATCACCTCCACGTCGAACCCTAGTGGAAAGCCAAGTAGCACCATCTTGGATTTTTTCTCTTGGGAGGTCAGTGGTGAGATACACACCTTCCTCCCATCTTTAAGCACCTTGATTTCCTGCAGGAAGTTCATGGTGGCTATGTCTTTGGGGGCAATGATCATGCCCTCATCTCTGGAGATTCGAATTGATAATCTCACATTTCTTTCCTTCTCCAATGCCCTTACCAGCTGGTATGCATTGCCGAAGTCTTCAGGTTTTTTAGGTACCTTAAACCGCGTTAGTCGACTTGGGGTGTGTTCTGCCTCTTCATCAGAGTCAGTCTCCACCCTTCGTCGCTTCACGCCTCCCCTTTGCAGGGGTTTAAGGCCTTTGGAAGTGGGGGCAGCTGTTTTGGCTGGTACAGCTGGAGCCCCTTCTTGACTGAGGGAGTTCTGAGGGGAGTTCAGGCTTCCCTCAGTCTGGTGTGCAAGGACAGACTTTGTGTTTGGTGTTTCTGTCTTGTCCTTGCTCGGTTCAGCAGGCCGGACACGTTCGGCCTGCTTTTGGGTTTTCTTTCGCCCCCCTGCAGCCTTGAAAGGCTCCAGGGTGACTGCCATGGTCGGATTCATTTTGTGGTCATTAGAGAGTTGGAAAGTGATTTGTCCCCTTTCGGGGGTTATCTTTATACCTCCTCTCTGGGTGAGGTCTGAAGAAGAGCCTCACAAAAAAGCTCTGATCCCTACACTCGACCCTTCAGCACCACAGGACAGGAGATCCCCCTGGGTGGGCTGAACTTGGAGTTTTGATGTGGTAAACGCTCTGCACCCCAATCCTGCTACAAGGGGGGTGTGATCACGTCACCGCAGCCCAGGCGAATGTTGGAAATCAACGTTTCCCGCAGGCCCAGGCTGCACCAGGAAATCAGAAAGAGAGGGCAAGAGTAAGACACCGAAAAGACGCCCTTGGTGCGTGGCCACAAACTATGTCCAGGACCAGAGGGTCCAGACCTGGTTTGAAACCTCGCTCTCCAAGAGAGCGGTAGTGGGGCACTTACTACAAGAGAAGGCCTGGCCAATTGTCGCGGCGAACCACGAGAAATTGGCGGAGCTCTCTGTGTAGTTTGTTGTCAAATAATATCGTAATCAAGCTCAAGTCTGGAGGCTTTAGCTCTGGAGAATCACGCCAAGTGAGTGAAAATAATGCCTCGCCAATTGGGTGAACTCTCCCTGCACACCACAGGAGAGAGGGCCTGTAAGGTGTGTACTGTCCCAGTGTCCGGATGCCGAGGTAATAAGCCCATTGTTCGGATGCCGAGGTAATAAGTCCCAGTGTTCGGATGCCGAGGTAATAAGTCCCAGTGTCCGGACGACAAAGTAATAAGCCCCGAAGTGTCCGGATGCCGAGGTAATAAGTCCCAGTGTCCTGATGCCGAGGTAATAAGCCCCATTGTTCGGATGCCGAAGTAATAAGTCCCAGTGTCCGGACGCCGAGGTAATAAGTCCCAGTGTTCGGATGCCGAGGTAATAAGCCCCGAAGTGTCCGGATGCCGAGATAATAAGCCCCAGTGTTCGGATGCCGAGGTAATAAGCCCCAGTGTCCGGATGCCGAAGTAATAAGTCCCAGTGTCCTGATGCCGAGGTAATAAGCCCCAGTGTCCGGATGCCGAGGTAATAAGCCCCAGTGTTCGGATGCCGAGGTAATAAGCCCCAGTGTCCGGATGCCGAGGTAATAAGCTCCGAAGTGTCCGGATGCCGAGGTAATAAGCCCCAAAGTGTTTGGATGCCGAGGTAATAAGCCCCGAAGTGTCCAGATGCCGAGGTAATAAGCCCCATTGTCCGGATGCCGAGGTAATAAGCCCCGAAGTGTCCGGATGCCGAAGTAATAAACCCCAGTGTCCGGATGCCGAGGTAATAAGCTCCATTGTCCGGATGCCGAGGTAATAAGCTCCAGTGTTCGGATGCCGAGGTAATAAGCCCCATTGTCCGGATGCCGAGGTAATAAGCAACGAAGTGTCCGGATGCCGAGATAATAAGCCCCAGTGTTCGGATGCAGAGGTAATAAGCCCCAGTGTCCGGATGCCGAGGTAATAAGCCCCAGTGTTCGGATGCCGAGGTAATAAGCTCCATTGTCCGGATGCCGAGGTAATAAGCTCCAGTGTTCGGATGCCGAGGTAATAAGCCCCATTGTCCGGATGCCGAGGTAATAAGCAACGAAGTGTCCGGATGCCGAGATAATAAGCCCCAGTGTTCGGATGCAGAGGTAATAAGCCCCAGTGTCCGGATGCCGAGGTAATAAGCCCCAGTGTTCGAATGCCGAGGTAATAAGCAACGAAGTGTCCGGATGCCGAGGTAATAAGCTCCAGTGTTCGGATGCCGAGGTAATAAGCCCCAGTGTCCGGATGCCGAGGTAATAAGTCCCAGTGTCCGGATGCCGAGGTAATAAGCCCCATTGTTCGGATGCCGAGGTAATAAGTCCCAGTGTCCGGATACCGAGGTAATAAGTCCCGAAGTGTCCGGATGCCGAGGTAATAAGCCCCGAAGTGTTCGGATGCCGAGGTAATAAGCCCCAGTGTCCGGATGCCGAGGTAATAAGTCCCAGTGTTCGGATGCCGAGGTAATAAGCAACGAAGTGTCCGGATGCCGAGATAATAAGCCCCAGTGTTCGGATGCCGAGGTAATAAGCACCAGTGTCCGGATGCCGAAGTAATAAGTCCCAGTGTCCTGATGCCGAGGTAATAAGCCCCATTGTTCGGATGCCGAGGTAATAAGTCCCAGTGTCCGGATGCCGAGGTAATAAGCCCCAGTGTTCGGATGCCGAGGTAATAAGCCCCAGTGTCCGGATGCCGAGGTAATAAGCCCCAGTGTTCGGATGCCGAGGTAATAAGTCCCAGTGTCCGGACGCCGAGGTAATAAGTCCCAGTGTTCGGATGCCGAGGTAATAAGCCCCGAAGTGTCCGGATGCCGAGGTAATAAGCCCCATTGTCCGGATGCCGAGGTAATAAGCCCCATTGTCCGGATGCCGAGGTAATAAGCCCCAGTGTTCGGATGCCGAGGTAATAAGTCCTAGTATCCGGACGACGAAGTAATAAGCCCCGAAGTGTCCGGATGCCGAGGTAATAAGCCCCGACGTGTCCGGATGCCGAGGTAATAAGCCCCAGTGTTCGGATGCCGAGGTAATAAGTCCCAGTGTCCGGATGCCGAGGTAATAAGCTCCAGTGTTCGGATGCCGAGGTAATAAGTCCCAGTGTCCGGGCGACGAAGTAATAAGCCCCGAAATGTCCGGATGCCGAGGTAATAAGTCCCGAAGTGTCCGGATGCCGAGGTAATAAGCCCCATTGTCCGGATGCCGAGGTAATAAGTCCCAGTGTCCGGATGCCGAGGTAATAAGCTCCAATGTTCGGATGCCGAGGTAATAAGTCCCAGTGTCCGGATGCCGAGGTAATAAGCCCAGTGTTCGGATGCCGAGGTAATAGGTCCCAGTGTCCGGACGACGAAGTAATAAGCCCCGAAGTGTCCGGATGCCGAGGTAATAAGCCCCGAAGTGTCCGGATGCCGAGGTAATAAGCCCCAGTGTCCGGATGCCGAGGTAATAAGCCCCAGTGTCCGGACGACCAAAGTAATAAGCCCCGAAGTGTCCGGATGCCGAGGTAATAAGCCCCGAAGTGTCCGGATGCCGAGGTAATAAGCCCCAGTGTCCGGATGCCGAGGTAATAAGCCCCAGTGTCCGGATGCCGAGGTAATAAGCCCCAGTGTCCGGACGACCAAAGTAATAAGCCCCGAAGTGTCCGGATGCCGAGGTAATAGCCTCAGCCTCTCCGCAAGTCGGCGTGATCCTCGCTTCCTCCGCAATCCTGTCTGGCGGAACCGCAGCTAAGCGGATTTCGGCCACTGATCGCCATCGATTGCCGCTCACTCGCTCACTCGCGCTGGCTTCCAAGGCCTATCCTCTTTTACCCTGCCTTTATCCACGTCCGGTCTTCCTCGCCCATCCCTACCGGCCGGACGCTCCCTGTCTATCCTACCTGGCCTATCCCTTCCCGGTTTACCTTGGTTGTCTCGTTTGTCCCTTCTCGGCCTGTCCTACGTGTCGCTTCTCGGTCTATCCTGTCTTGCCTTTCCCCTCACGGTCTATCCTGCCCGTCCCTTCTGGCCTTCGCTGCCCTGCCGTCCCTTCCATCCTA
>NW_027213168.1:0-2500 GCF_042767895.1 Penaeus vannamei | reverse complement strand
TTGATACATAAGACAAATATGTGAATAAATACTAATGTTTTTTTTTCAAACAGAGATTTTCAACTCTAAGAGGGAAAGCATATAAATACCGAATTATACAGTATTTCGTAATAGAAATACGCATCTCATAAGGTAAAGGTTATGCTTTAGTTTTATACGTATTACAATATATGGTAATAGGCTTTGTATCTGATTTAATATCCAAACGAAGAGCCTCGGGTAAGAATTAACGTGTTTTGTGTGTTTGCGTTTGCAGGCAGGTACATGTGCATTCTATTCTTATTCTTTCACTAACTCTGCAAATGGTTGATTTCTGCGAATGACAAGCTTTAGCAGGTCTGTTTTTATAAAGGGTATTTCAACAACTGATCGTCTTAATGATAAATCTGCAATATTGATTATTTCTTTTGAACTATCACAATGGTATCGCACAGTATTGCGTATGTTCTCTCAATATCCATCTCTGCATTGCTACCTATATGCAAAATAAAAACGCAGTTAAGAAGGACACTGACCCCATCTTCAAGATTTCCCTGATCTTTCTTTACTCCCGCGTTAAAGTTTCTTGAGTTAGTGATGTACTTTTTTATATTCACCCTCTTAAAACGGGTGAGGATATTCATGTCAATCAAATATAAGACAACAGTGAAACAACAACAACATCAAAAAAATCTCATCGAGCACTTTGATCTTATATTTTAACCATTATTAAATTCACGCAGTCTCTACAATAGAGTGGATATTTTAACTTGAGAATATATTGTAAACCGTCTTACAGAAAAAAAAAGCGACAGAGCTATTGATAATTGCATTAGTAGTAGTTGTTGTTGTTGTTGTTGCATAGCAAAAGAGTTTACATGAACGTTAGCCTTCATGAAGAGTGAAACTAGTGCTGTGTTGGACGCCGATGGCCAGTAGCAGTGACCCCAGCGATTCGTAGTCCGCTCTCTATAGACTTTGGTGATACAAACTGTGTAGTGAATCCCAAACGAGTGTGATCCCCGCACGCATAAGCTCTTTATCGTGGCAGTTCCATGGATAAACAGATACTATCCTATTGCTCTTAATATTCGATCATGCATAGAGCCTTTGCTTGTCTGTGGTAAGAACATTAATAAAGAAATGTAATGTTTTCATCGGTGCGTCTGTCCTCGAACGCTGGATGAATTAGAAGACTTTTAATAATAAAGATACTAGTAATAATGACAATAATGATAATAATGGTGATGGGGATAATCATGATAACAATGTTAATGATAATAATAATCATAACGATAATAGCAAAAATGATGGCCTTAAGACTGTTTATGATAATAAGGATAATAAGGATAATGACAATGATAATAGCAGTTATGATATTATTGTATTGATAACAATGATGATAGTGACGATATTAATAATAATGATAGTGATAATAACTATTAATATTATCATAATTATTATTGCTATAATGATGATAGTTCTGATAATGATAGTAATAAAATCATGTTCAAGTTGATAATAATAATAATCATGATAATGAGGAAAATGAAATTTACAATGATAATGATAGTAATGATGATGATGATAGTAATAGTTGTGATAATAATGATGATGATAGTAATGGTAATAATAGTGATGATAATAATGAAAATTGTTATTGTAATAGTATTAAAGATGTATACTTAGTGACAATGACAAATAATAGTGGTAATGATGATGATCACAGTGATAGAAAATTAATGATGAAATAATACAATACACAATAATGATGATGAATTCAATAATCATGGTATTAAAAATATGAATAATGATGATGATAATAATAATAATACTGTAAAATAATAATGAAGAAGTTAAAATTATAGAAATGATAATAATGATAGTGATAACATCAATAATAAAAGCAGCAACGCTCACACACGCATACAAACACACACACACACACACACACACACACACACACACACACACACACACACACACACACACACACACACACACACACACACACACATACACACACACACACACACACACATACACACACACACACACACACACACACACACACACACACACACACACACACATACACACACACACACACACACACACACACACACACACACACACACACACACACACACACACACACACACACACACACACACATATACACACACACACACACACACACACACACACACACACACTAACACTAACACCCATATATATATATATATATATATATATATATATATATATATATATATATATATATATATATATATATGTATATATATATTAATTGCATATGTATAAATATATATGTGTATGTGTGTGTGTGTCTGTGTGTATACACACACACACACACACATAAGGATAATAATAATAATGATATATATATATATATATATATATATATATATATATATATATATATATATATATATATATATACATATATATATATATATATATATATATATATATATATAAATATATATATATATATATA
>NW_027213167.1:22500-36999 GCF_042767895.1 Penaeus vannamei | reverse complement strand
GATTGTTATGTGTGTTAATTATTGGGTTAATTAAGTGTTGTTCAAGTCTATAACAGAGATATTATGACTAATTGCAAGCGGGTTTAAATGTTGATTGTTATGTGTTTTTAATCATTAGGTTAATTAAGTGTTGTTTAAGTCTACAACAGAGAGATTATGATTGAGTAGTCATTTTCATTAAAATAATATGATAGCAATTGTGATCCTAAAGTGCGAGATACGTTCCACCGGAAATGGTATGACGTCATCGCACCCTGACAGACAGCTGGGCGCCAAACAAGGTCGGACTCGGGCAGGCTAGGTCACCAAAGGTCGTAAGTGAAGCTGTTTAGAGAGAGTGAAAAGGGTAAACGTCTTTAATAAATAAGCTACATGATATAAATTAGTTTTTTTATATCTTGGAGTATTATTCAATAAAAGACAATGCAATTATTATACGTTATTATTTATCATCATGATTACTAGTCTGAGAGAGAGAGAGAGAGAGAGAGAGAGAGAGAGAGGGAGGGAGGGAGGGAGGGAGAGAGAGAGAGAGAGAGAGAGAGAGAGAGAGAGAGAGAGAGAGAGAGAGAGAGAGAGAGTGAGAGAGAGAGAGAGAGAGAGAGAGAGAAAGAGGCAGACAGACAGACAGACAGAGAAAGAAAGAGAGAGACAGACAGACAGAGAAAGAAAGAGAGAGAGAAACAGACAGACAGAGAGAGAATGATCTCCTAGACAGCTTGGCGCCAATGAGGTCACGACCTACCATACCGATCACAGGTCATAGGAGGCAATGTAAGCATATCTTTACATCTGTCGTTATGATTACATTAAACACCCATAAATTGTCACTTTTTCGCAGTCAGCATCAGCGCAATGGCGATATATCGTGATGAATATCTCGAATTATGGTTTATGATTATATCTGCAATGCTTGCTAACTCTGATATTGTCCAGCTTATCTATCTATTTTATTTTATTGATCTATTTCTTATTCTTGTTTATCTTTCAATCTATTATTTTTATTTATTTATCCATCTTTATTTTATTTATTTATTCATCTTTATTTTTATTTATTTATTCATCTTTATTTTTATTTATTTATTCATCTTTATTTTTATTTATTTATTCATCTTTATTTTTATTTATTTATTCATCTTTATTTTTATTTATTTATTCATCTTTATTTCTATTCATTTATTCATCGTTATCCTTATTTATCTATTCCTATTTTTGTTTAATTATTTTTATTTTTATCGATTTATCTTTATTCTTATTTATTCATTTATTTCTTCCTTTTTTTGTTAAAGCGCATATCGATAATGATCTCAAGATATGACTTAGATAATTCAAATAGATATAAGATATATTATAAATACTAGACTCGTAGATTAATGGAAAAAGACTTGAAAGTGAAGAGAAAAAAAACGAATTTTTGGGGGGAAAATGGCCTGACCTTGTTTGTCATACCGGATATCCTATGACGTCATACCGTCCCGCCAGACAAGTAGGCGCCAAACGAGGTCGCGCCCAAATCGAAGGTCAACGAAGGTCAATCTGTAGCAAGAATGGAAGCAGTTATTTCGATATTATTCTGCATGATGTTATATCTTATGTGGGTTCTCTTCATTCTCATTTTTATCTATTCACATATTTATTCCTTTTATCTATTCACATATTTATTCCTTTTATCTATTCACATATTTATTCCTTTTATCTATTCACATATTTATTCCTTTTATCTATTCACATATTTATTCCTTTTATCTATTTATTTATTCATTCATCTTTATCTATTTATTTTCATTTTTCAAATTCATTTTTATTTCTATTTATTTTCATTTTTCAAATTCATTTTTATTTCCATTTATTTTCATTTTTCAAATTCATATTTATTTCCATTTATTTTCATTTTTCAAATTCATTTTTATTTCTATTTATTTATTATCATCATCATTATTATTATTATTATTATCATTATTATTATTATTATTATTATTATTATTATTATTATTATTATTATTATTATTATTATTATTATTATTATTATTATTATTATTATTATTATCATTATTATTATTATTATTATTATTATTATTATCATTATTATCATTATTATTATCATTATCATTATTATTATTTCTTTTCTTGTTTGTTAGTTAAAACGCAAATCAGTGATGATCTCAAGATATGACTTAGATAATTCAAATAGATATAAGATATACTATAAATGCTAGACTTAGATTAATGGAAAAAGACATGTCCAATGAAGAGAATTGTTTTGGGGGGGAAATGGCCTGACCTTGCTTGTCATACCGGAAATCCTATGACGTCATACCGTCCCGCCAGACAAGTAGGCGCCAAACGAGGTCGCGTCCAGATCGAAGGTCAACGAAGGTCAATCTGTAGCAAGAATGGGAGCAGTTGTTTCGATATTATTCTGCATCTTATGTGGGTTCTCTTCATTCTCATTTTTATCTGTTCATATATTTATTCATTTTTATCTGTTCATATATTTATTCATTTTTATCTATTCATATATTTATTCATTTTTATCTATTCATGCATTTATTCATTTTTATCTATTCATATATTTATTCATTTTATCTATTCATTTATTCATTCATTTTTTATCTGTTTATTTTCATTTTTCAAATTAATTTTTATTTCTATTTATTATTATTATTATCATCATTATTATTATTATTATCATCATCATCATCATCATCATCATCATCATCATCATCATCATCATCATCATCATCATCATCATCATCATCATCATCATCATCATCATCATCATCATCATTATTATTATTATTATTATTATTATTATTATTATTATCATTATTTCTTTTTCTTTTTTTTGTTAAAACGCAAATCAGTGATGATCTCAAGATATGACTTAGATAATTCAAATAGATATAAGATATACTATAAATACTAGACTTAGATTAATGGAAAAAGACATGTCCAATGAAGAGAATTTTTTTGGGGGGAAATGGCCTGACCTTGCTTGTCATACCGGAAATCCTATGACGTCATATCGTCCCGCCAGACAAGTAGGCGCCAAACGAGGTCGCGCCCAGATAAAAAGGTCAACGAAGGTCAATCTTTAGCAAGTATGGAAACAGTTATTTCCATTTTATTCTGCACGACATTATCTCTTATGTGGGTTCTCTTCATTTCTCATCTCTCCTTCTTTATCTCTCATTGTCTCTCCTTTTCTCTTTTGATTTAAACAAAAGCTTGTATTTCTCACAACTGCAGAATGATGTCAAAAGGTTGTGTCATAACCTTCCCCTCACACAAGGCTACGTCCGAAGGCCTGGTCAATAAAGATTATTTGTCAGAAAAAGGCATTTGAATTATAAGTCTATCTGAATGAAAAAAGTGGAATAGGGGTTATTTGACAAACAGGCAAACAGATAGACAGACAAACAGACAGATAGACAAACAGACAAATAGACAAACAGACAGATAGACAAACAGATAGATAGACAAACAGACAGATAGATAAACAGACAAGTAAAACAAACAAATATACAAACAAACAGACAGATACACAGACAACCTGACAATCAGCCTAACAGACAGACATATAAACACACAAACAAACAGACAGATACACAGACAACCTGACAATCAGACTAACAGACAGACATATAAACACACAAACAAACAGACAGATACACAGACAACCTGACAATCAGCCTAACAGACAGACATATAAACACACAAACAAACAGACAGATACACAGACAACCTGACAATCAGACTAACAGACAGACATATAAACACACAAACAAACAGACAGATACACAGACAACCTGACAATCAGAATAACAGACAGACATATAAACACACAAACAAACAGACAGATACACAGACAACCTGACAATCAGACTAACAGACAGACAGACAGACAGACAACCTGACAATCAGACTAACAGACAGACAGACTAACAGACAGACAGAGACTTACAGACAGACAGACAGACAGACAGACAGACAGACAGACAGACAGACAGACAGACAGACAGACAGACAGACAGACAGACAGACAGACAGACAGACAGAGACTTACAGACAGACAGACGGACAGACAGACAGACTAACAGACAGACAGATAGACAGATAGACAGACAGACAGACAGACAGAGAGTGAGAGAGAGAGAGAGAGAGAGAGAGAGAGAGAGAGAGAGAGAGAGAGAGAGAGAGAGAGAGAGAGAGAGAGAGAGAGAGAGAGAGAGAGAATGAGTGAGAGATAGAGACAGACAGACAGACAGACAGATGGACAGACAGCCCACCGTTCCACACACACGCCCAAAACCCGCCCCAAAACACATTATCACCTATGCATTTATTCTCATTATCATCAACATACCGCGCTGATTAATAACCAAAGAATATAATTAACATAACACTCATAACAGCGTTGTAATTAGCATATTTGTCAGCAGTCCGTATGAAGCGCATGACAATTGTCACTCTAGCAATGACAGGGAAACGACACATTATTTGCGCGGGTTGGATGGCTGTGATGTTCATTTTTTTTTGTTCTGTTTCGGGTCGTGTGTTGTTGTTGTTGTTGTTGTTGTTGTTATTATTGTTGTTGTTGTTGTTGTTATTGTCATTATCCTCATTGCTATTATTGTTGTTGTTGTTGTTATTATCATTATCCTCATTATTATTATTATTGTTGTTGTTGTTGTTGTTGTTGTTGTTATTATTGTTGTTGTTGTTGTTGTTATTGTCATTATCCTCATTGCTATTATTGTTGTTGTTGTTGTTATTATCATTATCCTCATTATTATTATTGTTGTTGTTGTTGTTGTTGTTGTTGTTGTTGTTGTTGTTGTTGTTGTTGTTGTTGTTGCTGTTATCATTATCCTCATTATTATTGTTGTTGTTGTTGTTTTTATCATTATCCTCATTATTATCATTATTGTTTTGTTGCTGTTGTTGTTGTTGTTGTTATCATTATCCTCATTATCATTATTGTTTTCTTGCTGTTGTTGTTGTTGTTATCATTATTATTATTATCATTATTATCATTATTATTATTATTATTATTATTATTATTATTATTATTATTATTATTATTATTATTATTATTATTATTATTATTATTATTATTATTATCATTATTATTATTATTATTATTATTATTATTATTATTATTATTATTATTATTATTATTATTATTATTATTATTATTATTATTATTATTATTATTATTATCATTATTATTATTATTACTATTATCATCATTACTATTATCATCATTATTATTATTGTTGTTATTATTACTGTTGTTATTATTATTATTGTTGTTGTTGTTATTATTGTTGTTGTTATTATTATTGTTGTTATTACTATTGTTGTTATTATTACTGTAGCTATTGTTGATGTTGTTGTTGTTCAGCATAAGTAGATAGATTTGTTCACAGAATACGTCTTCTTTCGTATATCTTTCTATATATTATCCATTTAAATTCAAATGTTTATGTTGATAATATAAATTAATGTTTTGATATATAAATCTATGGCAGAGCATCGACGAAGGGTAAGTGAATATGGAAGAAGCTACCGGAAGTGCCATGACGTCATCGTGTCATACCAGACAGCTTGGCGCCTTCCGAGGTCAGGTTCAGACATTAGGTCACCAAAGGTCATCATCTCTTTATGGGTGTTAAATGGCCAACAAAAGAAATGGAGACATAGTAAAATGAAATATTATTATGTATTTAGAGAATATATCGTTTACTTACTGAAATAAGGTAGGTATTATATATAGATTCACTATACACTATACAACATTAATGTAGCTTGTCTTTAGTTTCCAAATGACTTATTCTTGATGACCTAATATGATGGTAATTACCATTTTTTTTACCAATATTAAGCGTATGGGACACACCATAGACACGGTAGGACTTGCTAGACAGCTTGGCGCTAACGGCGGGGCAAAGGTCACAGGAGGTTCCGTTAGGTCACGCCAGGTCACGTGTCACAACAGAGGTGTTAGTTGTAGGTCGTTGTTTGTCATTAGTGTCACCATTACCTTCAGAATTGTCACCATTATTATCATCATCGCCATGATAATTACCATTGCCATTATTGGTCTCTTCACCATTATCATCAGTGTCATTATCGTTTTCACCATAATTAACATCATCATCATCATCTTCACCATAATAATTGTCATCATCATTTTTATCATGATCTTTATCGCTATTACCTTTACAATTATGAAGTAAATCATTTTTTTCCATTAGCAGCCATCCTTAACCACATATTTAATAGGAATAAGTATTTATGATTAAAAGGTCACATAAGGTCAATTGTTCCCTTGTATTTAGTGTTGCTTAATAGTTTATGAATACAATTTATACATCAATTCAATAATTAATGCCAGGAACTCAATATCATTCATAAATTTCGAACAGGGTAACTCTCACCGGAAGTATTATGACGTCACCCTTGTCCTGTCAGACAGCTTGGCGCCATACGAGGTCGCGTACAGACGTTGGGTCATCGAAGGTCAACGTTGATAGATGTTTAGGACTTATCGAAAAAACTGATAAAGGGAATATCTATCTTAGAATTGGGTGGTATATTCAGTGAAGAAATCACGATAGCTTGTTCATTGTGAAGTCAAAAGGAAAATGAATTATTATAAAATCAAATTTATCAAATACATGATGAAAATGGAAAGGAATTAATAAAAGCAAGAGGATAAGTCACTCATAGCTATTATCTCTCTCGTCTTTATTGTTCATTATTACGTTAATCATCTTAATCATCGTTATAATAACATATTTTGATATCTTAAGCGACGTTGACAGATTTGACTATTGTTTTACAGACATTTGTTCAAATATCACTGTCATTCAGATATAAATTGAATATTCCCAATTTTAATCTGTATTTACTGTGAGAGTGAATCGATTTATAACAATGACGAAAAATTTAGTGATTCTTCGTGAAAACTTTGATGGATCTTAATAATTTCTAAATTCTAGAAAAAAGGTAAAATCAGGGAATGTTGTGACGTCACTGAGTCTCGTAGACAGCCTGGCGCCATACGAGGTCGCGTCCATACGTTAGGTCACGAAAGGTCAAGTGTTCCCAAATATTTAATACTTGACAAGAGTTGATGAATACATTTTTTTTTTTTTTACATCGATTTGATATATCGGTTTTACAAATTTCCGAAATGAATATAGATTGAAGAAAGATTTAGCAAAAAATTTAAAGACTTGTAGTATTTGAAATATATACAAGTATATGCAACAATTGTATCAGTAAAAGAGTATTGAAGATAATGATAAAAATATGATAGACGAAAAAATTCTTCTTCCAAATGTGCCGTGACGTCATAGTGTCCTGCCAGACAAACAGGCGCTATGCGAGGGTGCATCTAACATTAGGTCACCAAAGGTCACATTAAAGGTTTAGTAAAAGAAGAAATGGAGAATATGTATAAATATATATATATATATATATATATATATATATATATATATATATATATATATATGTGTGTGTGTGTGTGTGTGTGTGTGTGTGTGTGTGTGTGTGTGTGTGTGTGTGTGTGTGTATGTGTGTGTGTGTGTGTCTATATATATGCTTTATACTCATTTGCGTTTCAGAGATAAAACATTCTCTAACAAATATATATATATATATATATATATATATATATATATATATATATATATATATATATATATATATATATATATACATTCGACCGTAGAATAACTACAACTTGGTATTTGAATCATTATGATTATATCTAACTTTTTAAAACTATTTCATTCCAAATGATGTAGAAAAAAATAAACTACATCCACACCTAACGTAATTTCCTCAAACTTACCAAAATATCGTAAAAACGTGATATTCTTCCAGACAGCTAGGCGACAACAAGACAGAGGTCACTGAAGGTCATGACAGGTCAAATATAACAGCAGCAACATTAGTAACAGTAGAAATCAGTTATTCCTCTTATCATCATATCATTAATATTATTGAAATTTGATTGTCTGATTATTTTTTAGTAAGTTAAAACAATTTAGAAAATCCTCTGAAAAATAATCCCAGAGAAGATTTGCAAGATCTGAACATCGGGAGATCCGCACCGGAAGTGAGATGACGTCATAGTGTTCCGCCAGACAGCGTGGCACCATGTGAGGTCGCGTCCAGACGATAGGTCATCGTAGGTCAAATGCTCACGGAAGGTTTAGAGCTTGGCAGAAGATATGATTTGGAGAGAAAGAGGGAGAGAGAGAAGGGGGGGGGGGGGGGAGAGAGAGAGAGCAAAAGAAAAAACGAAATCAAAAGAAAAAGAGAAAGACAGAGAAAAGGAATAAAGGGGAAGGAGATCATCATCACCACCACCATCATCATTATTATCATCATCATCATCATCATCATCATCATCATCATCATCATCATCATCATCATCATCATCATCATCATAATCACCACCATCATCATCATCATCATTAACGCTACCATTTGCACCGACATGTTAATGACAACCAAATGAACAGCAATTAGCATGGTCGTCACCAAAGAGTTTGACAAGCATGTTAAATTTCACACAATAAGAAGTTTAATCATGTTTGACCACAAATTAAAGATTATTTGCATGGTCTTTAAATGGAAGCTAAATTATTCTTCAGTTCAACGAGAAGTGAATTAGATTATATTTTAATTCAGTTTAAGTCCGGACCTCCGTAAGAAATCTAAAGGTAAACTAGTGAAATTTACATTTTCAAAATCGATCACCATTTTGAACGAAAATAAACGAATTTCTAATCAATTTACATTTTGAATCATAACAACTTTGGAATATCCCTCCCAGACCGGAAGTGTGATGACGTCATCAGGTCTGGGCAGACGGCGTGGCGCCAGTTAGGTCACAAAAGGTCAACATTTCCTACTGTGTTTCCGTTTGTTATGAATAAGATAAATAAACCTTCTTATACAAACATACAAAGATACATACACATATATATATATATATATATATATATATATATATATATATATATATATATATATATATATATATATATATATACACACACACACACACACACACACACACACACACACACACAGCACACACACACACACACACACACATTTATATATTTGTGTATGTATATATGTAAATGATTATCTTGAATTACGGATATATTGTTAACGTAAAGTTGGTTCAGCTTGATAACAATAAATTGATTCGTTTTTTTCGCCAATTTAATGATTTCCGAAATCAGCTGATAATTTTACTTCACGAATAACCTTAAAAAACGAATGAATTTAGGAGTCTTATGTAACTCCCTGTGGGATATCCCTTAAATGGGGATACCGGAAGTCCTATGACGTCATTTGGACCATGTCAGACAAGATGGCGCCAAACGAGGTCGCTTCCTGAGGCAAGGTCAGCAAAGGTCAGATTTTGAAGGCGAAAAAGAAACAAAATATTTTTTATGAATCATATCTATAGTCTAACAAAAAAATACTACAAAACTATCTTTTTAATGTCACTTATTTTATGATTATATATCTATCGCTGCCGAAGAATCATATAAATTCGAAATTCTTTATCATTCTCCTCATTACACTTTTATTATCTTTAATCTTTCCATTCACCTAAATTGAAGTATATCGAACTAACTTATCCCAAATAAATCTAATCTTTATTAACGTAAATATAATCCATTTATATCATCAACTATTCACTATTCACTGGATGTCAAAGTACCAGACACACAGGCGCCAAATGAGGTCACATTCAGTAGCCAGGTCATCATAGGTCATCAAGGGTCACAGGTCGCGCTTTTATTGAGATCTTTGCAAAGAATCTTTATAACCGGAGAAAAATAATCATATATTATATTCATAGTTCTCAGTAACATCGATTTTTTTTTATATGTATAGGTAATTTTATAAGGAAATTCGAGCAAAGGGCAAATGAAAACGAAATTAATGCCATCAAAGAAAGAAAGAAGGAGAAATATATATATATATATATATATATATATATATATATATATATATATATATATATATATATATATATATATACACACATTTATATATTTGTGTATGTATATATGTAAATAATTATCTTGAATTACGAATACCTTGTTAACGCAAAGTTGGTTCAGCTTGATAACAACAACTAATTTTGTTTCTTTCGCCAATGTAATGATTTCCGAAATCAGCTGATGATTATACTTCACGAATAACCTTTAAAAAACGAGTGAATTTAGGACTCTTATGTTACTCCCTGTGGGATATCCCTTAAATGAGGATACCGGAAGTCCTATGACGTCATTTGGACCATGTCAGACAAGACGGCGCCAAACGAGGTCGCTTCCTGAGGCAAGGTCAGCAAAGGTCAGATTTTGAAGGTGAAAAAGAAACAATATTCTTTATGAATCATATCTATAGCCTAACAAAAAATACAAATCTATTTTTTTAAATGTCACTAATCTTATGAATATATATCTATCGTTGTCGGAGAATCATATAAATTCGAAATTCTTTATCATTCTCCTCATTACACTTCTATTATCTTTAATCTTTTTATTCACCTAAATTGAAGTATATCGAACTAACGTATCCCAAATAAATCTAATCTTTATGAACGTAAATATAATCCATTTATATTATCAACAATTCACTATTCACTGGATGTCAAAGTGCCAGACATACAGGCGCCAAGTGAGGTCACATTCAGTAGCCAGGTCATCATAGGTCATCAAGGGTCACAGGTCGCGCTTTCATTGTGGTCTTTGCAAAGAATCTGTATAACCAGAGGAAAATAATTATGTATTATATTCATAGCTCTCAGTAACATAGAATTTTTTGTATATGTATAGGTAATTTTATTTGGAAATTCGAGCAAAGGGCAAATGAAAAATGAAAGTAATGCCATCAAGGAAAGAAAGAAGGAGAAATGAATATATGTATGTATGTATGTATGTATGTATGTATCTATCTGTCTATCTATCTATCTATCTATCTATCTATCTATCTATCTATCTATATACATATATATATATATATATATATATATATATATATATATATATATATATATATATATATATATATATATATACACATTTATATATTTGTGTATGTATATATGCAAATAATTATCTTGAATTACGGCTATCTTGTTACGTAAAGTTGGTTCAGCTTGATAACAATAAATTAATTCGTTTTTTTCGCCAATTTAATGATTTCCGAAATCAGCTGATAATTTTACTTCACGAATAACCTTAAAAAACGAAAGAATTTAGGAGTCTTATGTAACTTCCTGTGGGATATCCCTTAAATGGGGATACCGGAAGTCCTATGACGTCATTTGGACCATGTCAGACAAGATGGCGCCAAACGAGGTCGCTTCCAGAGGCAAGGTCAACAAAGGTCAGATTTTGAAGGCGAAAACGAGGCCAAATATGTTTATAAAGCATATCTTTAGTCTAACCAAAAATACAAATCTATTTTTTTTTTTTTTTTAATGTCACTAATCTTATGAATATATATCTATCGCTGTCAAAGAATCATATAAATTCGAAATTCTTTATCATTCTCCTCATTTCACGTTTATTATCTTTAATCTTTTCATTCACCTAAATTGAACTATATCGAACTAACGTATCCCAAATAAATCTAATCTTTATTGACGTAAATATAATCCATTCATATCATCAACTATTCACTATTCACTGGATGTCAAAGTGCCAGACATACAGGCGCCAAGTGAGGTCACATTCAGTAGCCAGGTCATCATAGGTCATCAAGGGTCACAGGTCGCGCTTTCATTGTGGTCTTTGAAAGAATCTTTATAACCAGATGAAAATAATTATATATCATATTCATAGCTCTCAGTAACATAGAATTATTTGATATTTATAGAAAATCGAATGAATAACGAGATTAATGTCATCAAGGAATCGAAGAAGAAGAAGAGAAGGAGAAAAAGAAGAAGAAAAGAAGAAGAAGAAGAAAAAGATAAAAGAAAAAGAAAAAGAAAAAGAAAAAGAAAAAGAAAAAGAAAAAGAAAAGAAAAAGAAAAAGAAAAAGAAAAAGAAAAAGAAAAAGAAAAAGAAAAAGAAAAAGAAAGAGAAAGAGAAAAACATAAAGATAAACATAAAGATAAAGATAAAGAAAAAGAAAAAGAAAAAGAAACAGAAAAAGAAAAAGAAAGGAAGGAAAAAGAAGAAAAGAAGAAGAGGAGGGAAAAATGAGAAGAAGAAGAAGAAAAAGGAGAAGATGAAGAAGACGAAGAGGAAGAAGAAGAAGACGAAGAAGAAGAAGAAGAAGAAGAAGAAGAAGAAGAAGAAGAAGAAGAAGAAGAAGAAGAAGAAGAAGGAGGAGGAGAAAAAGAAGGAGAAGAAGAAGAAGAAGGAGAAGAAGAGGAAAATAATAAGAAGAAATGAAACGCAAATATAAGAAGAAAAGCAAGAATAATAAGAAAGAGAAAAAGACGAATATCAAGAACAAGAAAAGGGAAATATGAAAACAACAAGAAGAAGAGGAGGAAGAGAAGGAAAAATAAAATCAAAACCATGAATAATAAATAAAGCAAGAGAGAAGAAGAGCTAGAGGAACAAAAAAAACGAAAGACAAGAAATCGAAAGAAGAAACCAAAAGAAGAAAGAAAGAGAAAAGAAGAAAAGGGAAAAATAGACCGAAAGAGGAAGGACAGAAGAAGAAAAAAGAAAAAATAGGACGAAAAAAGACACAGAGGAACAAAAAAAAGGCCGAAAGAAGAAACCAAAAGAAAAAGAAAGAGAAATGAGAAAAGAAGAAAAAGGAAGAAAAAATAGACAGAAATATAGAACAGAGGAAACGGAGATAAAGAGAGAGATAACGAAAAATGAGTGATGAGGCGCGCGAGGATAACACCCCCTTAACACGGTGCTATCACACGGCCCCCTCACACGAAATCTTAATGAGGGAGAGCGTAGGCCTATCGACGAGGCCCGGCTGAGGGTTCGGTCTGTTGGGGTGGGGGAGGGGAGTGGGAGGGGTGGGGGAGGGAGGGGGGCGGGATGGAGGGTGAGGGGAGAGGGAGGGGGTGGGAGGGAGGGAGGGGTGGGGGAGGGAGATAGGGAGAGGTGGGAGGGAGGGAGAGGTGGGAGGGAGGGAGGGGAGAGAGGGTGAAGGAGGGGAGGGGGAGGGGGAGGGGAGGGGTGGGGGAGGGGGATTGAGGGATGGAGGGGAGGGTGTGTGTAGTTCAATATTTTAGGTCGAAGGTTTTTCTTTTTTTTTCCTTTTTTTCGTTCTTTGTCTAATTTTCTTTTTTCTTTTTGTTTCTTTCTTCCTATTTTTTCTTTCTTTCTTTTTCTTTCTATTTTTTCTTCCTTTCCCTATTTTCTTTTTTCTTTCTTTCTTTTTTTTTCTTTCTATTTTTCCTTTCTTTCTATTTTTCCTTTCTTTCTTTTTTAACTATCATCGTTATTTTCTTTATTATTTTACCGCTTTTATTATCAGTATCACCTTAATTAACCTAGTAATATATCCTCTCGGTGCATTCTACTGTATCGACATTGGAAGGTTGTATCTTACAGTAAATAAACACAAAATAGGCCTTTGTCTATTAGAATGTAATCAAATAATAGGCCTATCATGGTAAAATATGTCCAGACGTATTAAAACAGACAGGTTTAATGTCCCTTGATGTATAAATAAAACCATTCAACACATATTTCTGTATTTAAAAGGAAGTGGGTGTGATGTATCCTGTTGTATTATAG
This sequence comes from Penaeus vannamei, assembly GCF_042767895.1. Lineage (NCBI taxonomy): Eukaryota > Metazoa > Arthropoda > Malacostraca > Decapoda > Penaeidae > Penaeus > Penaeus vannamei. The sequence continues at coordinate 23,224 of NW_027213167.1, read as the reverse complement.
AAAATCCTGTTAAACGGACTTTGTTGTATTAAGACAAGTGGGTTTAAAGCGTTCTATTGCATAAAAAAAAAAAAAAACAGTTCAACATATCTTGCTGTATTAAAACAAGCTGGTTTATGTCTATTTCCAAATAATCATAATAATGATAATAATGATAATGATAATAATAATAATAATGATAATAATAATAATAATAATAATAATAATGATAATAATAATAATAATAATAATAATAATAATAGTAATAATGATAATAATAATAATAATAATAATAATAATAATAATAATAATAATAATAATAATAATAATAATAATAATAATAATAATAATAATAATGATAATGATAATGATAATAATAATAATGATAATAATAATAATAATAATAATAATAATAATAATAATAATGATAATAATAATAACAATAATAACAATAACAATAATAATGATAATAGCAATAATAATAATAATAATGATAATAATAATAATAATAATAATAATAATAATAATAATAATAATAATAATAATAATAATAATAATAATAATAATAATAATAATAATAATAACAATAATAATAATAATAATAATAATAATAATAATAATAATAATAATAATAATAATAATGATAATAATAATAATAATAATGATAATAATAATAATAATAATAATAATAATAATAATAATAATAATAATAATAATAATAATAATAATAACAGCAATAATAATA
>NW_027213166.1:15000-18574 GCF_042767895.1 Penaeus vannamei | reverse complement strand
GAGAGAGAGTGAGAGAGAGAGAGAGAGAGAGAGAGAGAGAGAGAGAGAGAGAGCCATACATAGACAAACAGCAGCATACGTACCCATGTATCCGCACATGGATTTAAGCTCGCCTACACTCATATGAACCTGTACATATATATACGCATGTACACGCGCGCATATGCACCTGAGCGCTTTCGTGTCTACGCGCTCATACTCGCGCATGAACGTATGAACAGTGTCTGCATGGGCGCACACACGCACTATAATGAGCCCATGCATTATAATGTCCTTAAATTGTAATGTTGCAGCAGAGGAATTGAGGGAGGGATGCGGGTGGTGTGGGAGGATTTAGGATGATATTGGAGGGGGCAAGGATGGGGTTTGGGATAAAGGGAGTTATAAGGGTGATTTTGTATCTGGCAATTTTTCGGAGCGGCGTCGCATTCCTTAGCTGTTGTTAAGCCTAACGGGGTGCGGCCTCGGCTGACCACAGGTCATGGGGTCGGCGTCTGGCGCTCATCTGCGGTGCCAATGCTTGAATTACGCTTCATTAATACTTGGTTTATCTGGCGTTTCTTCTGTCGAATGGCAGATGATACTTTATGCTTTATGGGAATCATTTTTAAACCTACCTGGCTTTGTGATGTACTGTACTTACATACTGGCCGTTGAATGTTCCTTTGCAAATCTACTTGAGTGGAAACTGCAATGCCCGCGCGGTTGGCACTGTTACTCGGCGACCTGTGGCACAGGTGTTGCTTATCATTTCCTAATGCTTTCGTATTTTGGTATAGTTTTCCTGGGAGGAGAATATTATTCTTTTTTTTTCTTTTCACTGATTCTGAATATTGAGGCACTCTCGATGAACACTGTAATGAGTCCTAGTATTCCTAGTTGGCACTTTCTGGCACTCCTGTTCGTTTAAAAGGCCCGCGTACGTAAGGTCCGATAATACATTTTATAAACTTATACATTCACGATTTTTTCTCTTCTATGTAACACTATATATATATATATATATATATATATATATATATATATATATATATATATATATATATATATATATATATATATATATATATATATATATATATATATGCATATATATATGGAGGAAAGGAGGAGGGAGGTTGGAAGGAGGAAAGAGAGGGAGGGAAGAGAGGGAGGGAGGGAAGGAGGGATGGGGAAGGGTAAGGAGAAAGGAGGTGGGAGGGAAATAGAGGAGGGATGGGGAGAGGGAAGGAGGGAGGAAGGATGGAGGTAAGAGAGGGTGTAAACGGCAAGGAGGATTTTTTTTTTTTTTTTTTTTTTTTGTGGGTGGTTGGGTTGGTGAGGGTAGGTGTGTGGGAGGGAGGGAGGGAGGGAAGGGGAGAGGAGGAGGAGGGAGGGAGGAGAAAGGGGGAGGCTTTGGATGGGTGGTCTTCTTCTCCTCCTTCTCCTTTCCCTTTCTTATCTTCTTTCTACCATCCAACTTTTCTTCCCTCTATTATCATCTCCTCCTTTCTTCCTCTACCCTCTCTCCTCTTTTCTTCCCCCACCTTTCCTCTCTTATTTCTTTCTTCCTTTCTCATTTCTCTCTTTTCCTTCTTCCTCCCCTTTCTCCTCTTCCTCTACCATATCTCTCTCCATCATCCTTTCTCCTGCTTTCATTCCTCTTCCCTTCCCTTTTTTCATCCTTCACTTATTCTCTCTTCTCTCCTTCTTCCTCTTCTATTCCCTCTTACTCTTCCACCTCTCTCGTGATCTCACTTCTGTATCCATCTCTCCTCACTCTCCCCCCCTCTCTACACTGCTTCTCCTTCCAATTTCCTCTCTTCCTCTCCTCCTCTCTCCCCTATCTCCTCTTCCTTCCTCTCTCTCTCCCCATCCTCCCTTTTTATTCCTCTCCTTGTCCTTTCTGTTCCCTTCTTCCTATCCATTTCCTCATCTTTCTCTCTCCTTCCCGTCTCATCTGTCTTTCTCCATTCTTTCTCCCATCCCTCTCTTCACTTCTTTTTCATCCCCTCTTCTTCCCTTTCTTTACTTCCATTCCATCCTCCATCCTCTCCTTTTTCTCTCTCTTCTTTCCCTCCTTCTCTCTCTCTCTCTCTCTCCTTTTCTCCATTCATCTCCTCTCTCCCTCTCCTTCCCTCTTCTTCACTTCCTCTTCTCTCTCCTTCTCCTTCTATCTCCTCTTCCTCTCCCTTTCTCTCTTCCTCTCCTCTTATTCCCATTCTTCACTTCCTCGCCACCTGCCCTCTCTCCCTCTTCTTCCTATCTTTATTCTCTTTCCATTTCCTTTTATCTCTCTTTATTTATTTCCCTTCCCTCCTCCCTCTTCCTCTCCTCTTATTCCCTCTCTTCACTTCCTCTTCTCCTCTTGTTTCCTTTCTTTATTTCCTCTCCTTCTCATCTTCTCTCCCTCCCTTCTTCCCCTTCCTCTCACATCATTCCCTTTCTTAATTTTCTCTCCTCCTCCTGTCCTCCTTCTCCTTCTCCCTCTCCTCTTATTCCGTCTCTTCACTTCCCTCCTTCTCCCTCTCCCCTCTCCCCCCCCTCCCATCTTCTCCGTCTCCTCCTCTTCCGTCTCTTCACCTCCCTCCTCCCCCTCCCTCCTTCTCCCTCTGCCCCCTCCCTCCTTCTCCTTCTCCTCCTCTTCCGTCTCTTCACCTCCCTCCTCCCTTTCCCTCCTTCTCCCTCTCCCTCTCCTCCCCCTCTCTCCTACTCTCTCTCCTCCTCTTCCGTCTCTTCACCTCCCTCCTCGCCCCCCTCCCTCCTTCTCCCTTTCCCTCTCCTCCCCCTCTCTCCTTCTCCTCCTCTTCCGTCTCTTCACCTCCCTCCTCCCCCTCCCTCCTTCTCCCTCTCCTCCCCCTCCCTCCTTCTCCCTCTCCTCCCCCTCCCTCCTTCTCCCTCTCCCTCTCCCCCAAGCGCCCTCATTCCAGGACCACTTCTGAAAGAGCCATCAGCAATTAACAATTGAGCTATTATATGCGTTAATCACCCGTGTTGCTCTTACATGTTGACAGGTGCCGCCTCTTTCCTGCATTATGAGGTATAAAAGGTCATTTAGCTTCTTCCTCCCCCCCCCCCTCCCCTACCCTTTTCCCTCCTGCCTGTTCTTCTTCTTGTCTTTCAACTCTTTTGCTATCCTCTTCCCTCTCTAAATGTCTTTTTCTCTCTCTCTCTCTCTTTTTTTTTTTTTTTTTTTTTTTTTTTTTTTTACTCTCTGTTCTTCTCTTCTCTTTCTCTCTTCTTCTGTGTCCCTTCTACTAACGTTACGACAGAATGGACGTTCTTTTGAGACAATGCGAACAAAAAGGCTATGAATTTATATGATGTCTTAGGATGGTTCAGCAATGTTTAGTTCCAGGTTTTGAAACCATGATGCTACCTGTTGCTGTTTCAATTCTCTGATGAATAGCAGCTGAACATCTTCAAGATGAATTACACATCAAACTCTATCACTTTAGTTTCAATAATTAAGTCCTGATTATTGATAACACGCACAAAAACACAATAGATAGTAGATAGATATATCATATTAATATTGATATCAATAATATCTGTAACAATATAACAATTAACGATAATGATAATCATTATAATA
>NW_027213166.1:10000-12500 GCF_042767895.1 Penaeus vannamei | reverse complement strand
CAGCAACCCAGCGGTTCCTACTTATAAGCGCGCAATCTCAGTCTATCTTAAGAGACTGCATACTATTTTCAAGGTAATTTGGAAACGTTTCGCTCGCTTTTAAGGTAATTTGGAAACGTTTTCGTTCGCTTTTAAGGTAATTTGGAAACGTTTTCGCTCGCTTTTAAGGTAATTTGGAAACGTTTTCGTTCGCTTTTAAGGTAATTTGGAAACGTTTTCGCTCGCTTTTAAGGTAATTTGGAAACGTTTTCGTTCGCTTTTAAGGTAATTTGGAAACGTTTTCGTTCGCTTTTAAGGTAATTTAGAAACGTTTCGCTCGCTTTTAAGGTAATTTGGAAACGTTTTCGTTCGCTTTTAAGGTAATTTGGAAATGTTTTCGTTCGCTTTTAAGGTAATTTGGAAACGTTTTCGCTCGCTTTTAAGGTAATTTGGAAACGTTTTCGTTCGCTTTTAAGGTAATTTGGAAACGTTTTCGTTCGCTTTTAAGGTAATTTGGAAACGTTTTCGCTCGCTTTTAAGGTAATTTGGAAACGTTTTCGTTCGCTTTTAAGGTAATTTGGAAACGTTTTCGTTCGCTTTTAAGGTAATTTGGAAACGTTTCGCTCGCTTTTAAGGTAATTTGGAAACGTTTCGCTCGCTTTTAAGGTAATTTGGAAACGTTTTCGCTCGCTTTTAAGGTAATTTGGAAACGTTTTCGCTCGCTTTTAAGGTAATTTGGAAACGTTTTCACTCGCTTTTAAGGTAATTTGGAAACGTTTTCGTTCGCTTTTAAGGTAATTTGGAAACGTTTTCGCTCGCTTTTAAGGTAATTTGGAAACGTTTTCGTTCGCTTTTAAGGTAATTTGGAAACGTTTTCGTTCGCTGTTAAGGTAATTAGGAAACGTTTTCGTTCGCTGTTAAGGCAATTTGGAAACGTTTTCGCTCGCTTTTAAGGTAATTTGGAAACGTTTTCGCTCGCTTTTAAGGTAATTTGGAAACGTTTTCTCTCGCTTTTAAGGTAATTTGGAAACGTTTTCGTTCGCTCTTAAGGTAATTTAGAAACGTTTTCGTTCGCTTTTAAGGTAATTTGGAAACGTTTTCGTTCGCTTTTAAGGTAATTTGGAAACGTTTTCGTTCGCTTTTAAGGTAATTTGGAAACGTTTTCGCTCGCTTTTAAGGTAATTTAGAAACGTTTTCGTTCGCTTTTAAGGTAATTTGGAAACGTTTTCGTTCGCTTTTAAGGTAATTTGGAAACGTTTTTCGCTCGCTTTTAAGGTAATTTGGAAACGTTTTCGCTCGCTTTTAAGGTAATTTGGAAACGTTTTCGCTCGCTTTTAAGGTAATTTGGAAACGTTTTCGCTCGCTTTTAAGGTAATTTGGAAACGTTTTCGCTCGCTTTTAAGGTAATTTGGAAACGTTTTCGTTCGCTTTTAAGGTAATTTGGAAACGTTTTCGTTCGCTTTTAAGGTAATTTGGAAACGTTTTCGCTCGCTTTTAAGGTAATTTGGAAACGTTTTCGTTCGCTTTTAAGGTAATTTGGAAACGTTTTCGTTCGCTTTTAAGGTAATTTGGAAACGTTTTCATTCGCTTTTAAGGTAATTTGGAAACGTTTCGCTCGCTTTTAAGGTAATTTGGAAACGTTTTCGTTCGCTTTTAAGGTAATTTGGAAACGTTTTTCGCTCGCTTTTAAGGTAATTTGGAAACGTTTCGCTCGCTTTTAAGGTAATTTGGAAACGTTTTCGCTCGCTTTTAAGGTAATTTGGAAACGTTTTCGTTCGCTTTTAAGGTAATTTGGAAACGTTTTTCGCTCGCTTTTAAGGTAATTTGGAAACGTTTCGCTCGCTTTTAAGGTAATTTGGAAACGTTTTCGCTCGCTTTTAAGGTAATTTGGAAACGTTTTTCGCTCGCTTTTAAGGTAATTTGGAAACGTTTCGCTCGCTTTTAAGGTAATTTGGAAACGTTTTCGCTCGCTTTTAAGGTAATTTGGAAACGTTTTCGTTCGCGTAATGAAATGGTCGCCGACATGATTCCAGGACACGCACAGACACGCGGGCACGCACGCACGCACGCACAAGCAGCCCCCCCTCCCCCCCCCCTTCCCCCACCCGCTCTCCCAAGCACGATGCCGAGAGCGAAAATCTAGTTCAAGATAATTGAAACGTTTTCTTTCGTCTCTTTCGCATATTTTCCCTCCTTTTTTTATCGCATATTTTCCCCCTCTTTTTTTTTTTATATATCTATATGGGAATTTTATTTACACCCTCTTTTCATTCTTTTTGTTTTCTGTATTTTTTCTTTCTATCTTTCTCTCCCACGCTATCTATCTTGCATACCTTTTCATCACTACATTTATCTGTCTATCAATTTCTCTATTTGCTTGTTTTCTTTCTCCTTGTTCTGTGTACCAAATTAATAGTTCATTTGCATGTGCGTGTATTATTTATTATCTCTGTATATCATTTATTCAATCGGGCATTTGATTATCAATTTTTCTATCTTCCTTTATCTTGCTCCTTATCTC
>NW_027213166.1:0-2500 GCF_042767895.1 Penaeus vannamei | reverse complement strand
GAGAAAGACAGGAAGAAGGGAGGAGGCCAAATAGGGATGTTTGGGTTATTTAAAGAAATATTGGTCTTTGATTACAAGTGAACTACGGCGAAAAAGAAGTCATTAAAGGGACGAGAATTGAGGGGAAAGAGTGTAGGGGAGAGAATGGGAAGGTGTAAGGGGAGAGGAGAACGGGGAGGGGGGGGAGGGGGAGAGGAGAAAGGGGAGGGGGGGAGCGGGTAGGGGGAGGGGGGAAGGGGGAGGGAGGGGGGGAGAGGGGGAGGGGGAATGGGAAGGGAGAGGGGAGAGGAGAAGTGGGGGAGGGGGGGAGGGGGAATGGGATGGGGGAGGGAGGAGAGAGAGGGAGAGGGGAGGGGGAATGGGTAAGGGGGAGGGAGGGAGAGGGGGGAGGGGAGGACAAGGGGAAGGGGAGTTAGGTAATCGAGAATCCTTGAGTGGAAAATAAGGGAAAAGGTAGGGAACGGGGAAGCGATCTTTGTGTCCACTATTTGTGCGGGGCTTCTCGCTCTCTCTCTATCTATCTATCTATCTCTGATGCTCTCTCGCTCTCTCTCTTTCTTTCTCTCCCCCTCTCTCTCTCTCTCTCTCTTTCTCTCCCCCCCCTCTCTTTCTCTCGCTCTCTCTCTCTCACTTTCTCTCTCTCTCTTTCTTTCTCTCCCTCTCTAACCCCCCCCCCCCTCACTCTCTTTCTCTCTTTCTACCTCTCTCTCTCTCTCTCTCTTTCTACCTCTCTCTCGCTCTCTATTTCTCTCCCTTTCTCTCTTTCTACCTCCTTTCCCCCCCTCTCTCTCTGTCCGTCTGTCTCTCTCTCTTTCTTCTCTGATATTCTTTTTATCTTTTTCGTTATTCTCAGAATTTTATACATTTTTTTAGTCTGTCTTGCCACACGATTGAGATTTTTTTTTTTCTAAATGTCTTCTTCACCTCTTTTTTTCTTTTACATTTTTTTATCATCCTCTTTTACCTCAATTTTGCATCTTCTATTTTGTATCTTCTTTTTCTTCTCCTTTGTATCTCCTTCTTTCTACTTCTTTTGTAACCTCTTCTCCTTTAAATCTTTTTCTTTTTCTTCATCTTTTTATCTTCTTCTTCATGCGTGACTCTGTTCTTCTTTGATTTTATTTGCATGACTCTTTTTTTTTCTTTTGCCTTTCTTTCTAAATCTAGTTTATTATAAATAATTATTAATATATTCATACTAATAAACTTCTAAAAACATTCATTTTTTATGTTTTTTTTCTATTTCTTTCTCTTTTTTTGTAGGAAAAAATCTATCTAGAACAAGGGAAATGGAGGAGGGGGAGGAAGGGAGAGAGGAAAGGGGGAGGAAGGAAAAGCAGGAAAGAGGGAAGGGGAAAAGGAAGAGGAAGGGGAAGAGGGGAGACGGGAGAAGAGCAGAAGAGGGGAAGAGGGGAGGAGAGATGAGCAACAGAGGTAGGAGGAAGACCAGGCAAGAGGGAAGAGCAGAAAGAGGGAAGAAGAGAAGAGAGGGATTAAGAGGAGATAGAGAAGAGCAGGAGAGAGGGAAGAGGAAGGGAAAGAGAAGAGCAGAAGAGAGGGAGGAGGGGGAGAGGGAAAGAGAGAAGAGAAGTAAGAGCAGAAGAGAGGAACGAGCAGGAGAGAGAAGAAGAGAAAGGGAGAGGGAAGAGGAGAAGAAAAGAGCAGAAGAGAGGGAAGAGGGGGTGAGAGGGAAGAGTGAGAGAGAGGGAAGAGGGAAGAAGAGGAGAGAGGTAATAAGAAGAGAGGGTGAAGAGCAGGAGAGAGAAAAGAGGAGGAGAGAGGGAAGAAAAGTAGAGAAGGAAGAGGAGAAGAGAGAGAAGAAGAGGAGACATGGAAGAAGAAAAGAGAGGGAAGAGAAGGAGAGAGGGAAGAGAAGGGAAGAGGGAAGAGGAGGAAAGAAGGAAGAGCAAGAGAAAGGGAAGAGCAGGAGAGAAAGTAGAGAAAGGGAGAGGGAAGAGAAGAAGGGGAGAGCAGAGGAGAGGGAAGGAGAGGAGAGAGGGAAGAACAGACGAGAAATAAGAGAAAGGGATAGGGAAGAGGAGAAGAGGAAGAGGAGGGATGAAGTAAGAACAGAGGAGAGGGAAGAGCAAGAGAGAGGGCACAGCAGGAGGGGAAGGAAGGGCAGGGAAAGGGGGAGGGAATGGTAGGGCAGGGAAGGGGAGAGGGAAGGGAAGGGGGGGAGGGGAGGAGTAAGGACAGAAGGACGGAGAAGCTCCACGATTGGGTAAACAATTAACGTTAATTCGGGCTGCATTAATCATTCTCCTGTCAAACCTGGCGCGGGAAATACAGACGGTAAAACAATAGTTGGAATTCCATGTCCGGACTGACTGCCGGGAGGGAGGCGGTGGGAGGAGGAGAGAGGAGGGGGCGGAGAGAGGAGGGGGCGGAAGAGGAGGAGGGAGGAGGGTTGGAGGAGGGAGGCGGGCTGGAGGGAGGAGGGCTGGAGGCAGAAGGAGGGAGGAGGGTGGAGGGTGGAGGAGGGAGGAGGGAGGTGGGA
>NW_027213165.1:17500-21963 GCF_042767895.1 Penaeus vannamei | reverse complement strand
TTTACTTTTCAATCATTCGTCTTTCTTTCCTTATTTGTTCTATTCACTCTTTCTTTCTTTTTCTTTCTCTTTTTTCGTTCATTGTTTCTTTCTTTCTCCCTTTCTTTTATTCTTTAATTCTTTTATTCATTCTCTTTTTCTTCCTTTTTTTTCATTTTTTATGCCTTTCGTTCATTCTTTCTTTCTGTCATTCTGTTCTTTCTTTCTGTCATTCTGTTCTTTCTTTCTTTCTTTCTGTCATTCTGTTCTTTCTTTCATTCATTCCTTCATTCATCATTTTCTTTCCTTCATTCATCATTCTTTCTTTCATTCTGTCTTTCAATCTTTCTTTCATTCTGCATTTCTTTCTTTCTTTCATTCAATCTTTCTTTCATTCTTTCTTTCTCTCTTTCTTCCTTCCTTCCTTTCTTACTTACTCTCATTTTCTCTACTTATGGGCGACCTCACAAGACCCATAGTCCAAGCCAAAGGGTTTTTCTCTTCACTCCCCCCCCCCTTTTTTCTTCATCTTCTTTTCCTACAGGTATAAACCTCTAACAGGTGCAAACATCAACCCTAACCTCCGTTTAAACCCTAAACCATAACCAGGAACAAAATACAACAGATATCCGAACCAAAAAGATAAAGAAACGAACAAAACCAAACCTAACCAGGAACAAAATACAACAGATAACCGAACCAAAAAAGATAAATAAACGAATAAAATATATTAAAAAAAGAAAAAAAGAAAACTCCAATGCAATAAGAGATAACAGAACCCCACGCGCCTTTCGCAGCAGACGCTCAAGGCTTCACATACCGAAGGAATTTCCTAATGAGAGCAGTTTCGAACACTGGACGACTGTGGCGAACCCTGCATGACGCTTCGGGGATGCCATGCACGGAGGGACACCTGAAGGAATTGCTTGGAGTATCAGAGAGATAGAGAGGGAGAGGGAGAGAGGGAGGGAGAGAGAGAGAGAGAGAGAGAGAGAGAGGGAGGGAGAGAGAGAGAGGGAGAGAAACAGACAGACAGACAGAGACAAACAGGGAGAGAAAGACAGATAGAGAGAGAAACAGACAGACAGAGACAAACAGAGAGAGAGATAGAGATAGAGAGGAAAAGAAAGAAAGAGAGAGAAACATATAGACAGAGACAAACAGGGACAGAGAGAGATAGACGGAGAGAGAGAGAGGGAGGGAGACAGACAGAGAGAGAGAGAAAGAGAGAGGGAATCGTCCGTGTTGAATTTGCACTACGTTGCACTCAGAACGGAAACACGGACATTAACTCGAACATAGGACACAAGGGAGAAAGTGAGAATGATGGGGAAGAGAATTAGGGGGAAAGACTTTTTTTCTGTTTATTTTGTTTTTTCTTATTCCTTTACTCTTCCTTTGTCTTTCATTCTTCTTCTCTTTATTTAGTTTTTTTTTCATATATCTTTCCCTTCCTTTGTCTTTCATTCTTCTTCTCTTTATTTTTTTTTTTTCTTTCCGTTCCTTTGTCTTTCTTTCTTCTTCTCTATTTTGTTTTTGTTTTTTGTTTTTTTCTTTCCATTCCTCTGTCTCTCACTCTTCTTTTCCTTGTATCTCTCCAGTCCTTTATTCTATATTTTCTTTCAAAAGTCGATAACAGTAGAGTGGGTATCAGCTGGACATAAACAATCCGATTACTGTTAAAAGTATCAAATTCAGTCAACATTTGTTTGTTTGTTTGTTTTTAAGTGCCTTTTCTAGAGACCTTATAACCTTTTTCTCGCTATCATAATTAAATTTTATTGTCCCCAAAAGAAAAAGATCTTAAAAAAACATTTTGCTTTTTGCAAAGACACACACGCACTGTTTAAACTTATCTCGATGTAATTAACGTTGTAAATTTCAGTTTAAATAACAGCAAAAAAATAGGAAAAAATAAAAAAGGAAAAAAAATAAATGGGGAAAAACAACAAAATCTTGAAAGTTATTCTAGTAAGAACGATGTCAGCGCTAATGAGCTTATCAGAAAAGAGGGAGAGAGAAAGAGAGCGAAAGGGAGAAGGAGAGAGAGAGAGAGAGAGAGAGAGAGAGAGAGAGAGAGAGAGAGAGAGAGAGAGAGAGAGAGAGAGAGAGAGAGAGAGAGAGAGAGAGAAAGAGAGAGAGAGAGAGAGAGAGAGAGAGAGAGAGAGAGAGAGAGAGAGAGAGAGAGAGAGAATGAGAGCAAGAAAGAGAGAGAAAGACACACACACACAATAACAACGAAAGCAGTTGATACTATCCTGAATAATACAGTGCCAGTACTAATGAGCTTATCAAAAGCTGAGAGAAAGATAATTAAACACACCAAGACAGAGACAGAAATAAACTGACAGACAGACATACATGCATAGACACAGACTGAGACAGAGAGATATCCGGAGAGAGAGAGACACATAGAAAGAGAGAGAGAGAGACAGACTGACAGACAGACAGACAGAGAGAGAGACAGACAGACAGACAGACAGAAACAGATACAGAGAGACAGAGACAGAGAGAGAGAAGGAGAAAGAGAGCAAGAAAAAAAAGGAGTGGGGAAAGATAACAAGAGACAAACACATACAACCAAACACACCCAGACAGAGAAAGAGAAAGAGCCAAAACACACATCAAGACAATACAAACAGACACAGCCAAACACAAACAGACAAAGAGAGAGAGATAGACGACAACACAACACCTCGATAATGACCCGAATAAAGACGACGACGGCGATAATGAGGGCATCACAAATAGACCAATTATCGTAAAGGACCTTTCGCACAGCTGATACCCTTCGCCCTGCTCTCACCCTGACGCGACCCTAGGGAGAAATGCCGCTGCAACATCGGGCTGTCTGTTGCAATTAGCACTGCGATTATGTGCAACTGAATGAGATTAGATCACTAAGATAAATTAGATTTTTTTTTTTTTTTTTTTTTTGAGGGGGGAAGGGTATTTGTCTTTCTTTCTCTCTTTCTTCCGTTTGTTTTGTTTTGTTTTTCTTGTGTTTTTCGTTTTATGTTTTTTGTTTTGTTTCGATTCATTTTCTTTTCGTCTTCCCGCAGTTTTATTTCTTCTTCCCTTGTCTCTCTCATTTTTTTATCACTCTTTCTTTTCTTTCTTTCTTTTTTCTCTCTCTCTGTCTTCTATCTTCTTTTCTTCATTTTACTTTCTTTTCTTGTCTACTCTCTCCTCTTTCTTTCCTCTATTTACTTTTCTTCCCACTTACCTTGTCATCTTTCTTGCTCTCTCTCGCCAGTTCCCTCTTTTTCCTCTATCTTTCTCTCTCTTCTTTCTTTCTTCTTCTTCTCTCCCTTCTTAATTCTGTCTTTTTACCTTTTATTCCCGTCTTAGTTTCGTCTCTTCTGTCCTCTTTTTATCCCTCTTCTTATTTTCCTCTCCTCACTTCCCTCTCTTTTTCTATCGTGATTTCTCTCTCCTCTCCACACTTACCTATCCATTTCCTTCTCTCCCCCATTTCCTTTCCCCCTTTTCCGTCACCTTTCTCCTGTCTTCCCCCTCCCCATCCCCTCTCTTTGTTGCACATTGCAATAGCATATATAACTAAGGCAACAAAATTAATATTCATAAACGAATACATTTTGTGTTATATCTGTAAAGTGTTTTTGTACACACACACGCTCGCCTTTGTTACGTTCTTATGATAGAATAACTTTGTGTGAAATAGTTTGTGTAATGGTTTGGCAAAGAAAAAAAAAGTGCCCCCTGAAATGGTCGGCGCCGAAGATGTAAAAGAAAACGGGAAGATAACCGTTAGAGAAAAAAATAATAAGAAAGTGAAGGAGGAAATTACAAGAGAGTGAGGTAGGAGGAGCGGAAAGATAAAAGGAAGAGAGAGGGAGAAAGAGACAGACAGACAGGCATAGAGGCAGAGAAGGGAGACAATATGGACGGAGAAAGAGAAAGAAAGACTAAGGCAGAGAAGGAGCAAACACCCAAAGAGAGAGAGAATATACGACTGAAGGACAGAGAGAGAGAGAGAGAGAAACAGACAAACAAAGACAGAGACAAACAAACAGACGAACAGAAACAACAACACCTAGAAAAAAAAAAACGAAAAAAAAACGTTTCTTCCCATCGACTACATCGCCTCCTCCTGAAATTCTGTTGATGCAGTATTGCCAACTCTGGTGTATGTGTCTGCTGGTGTTTTGGTATGTATTTATGTTCGCTTTTGGGAGTTTGCGTATGCGCTGAGGTATGCTTGTGTTTGCGCCGGTGCTTGTGTGTCGGTGGCGGACTCTGCTTGTAGTATGAGAGGGAGGGAGGGAGGGGGGGGAGGGGGAGAGAGGGGGAGGGAGGGAGGGGGAAGGAGGGAGGGGGAGAGGGAAGGGAGGGAGAGGGAGGGGGAGAGGGAAGGGAGGGGGAGAGGGAAGGGAGGGAGGGGGAGAGGGAAGGGAGGGAGGAGGAGAGAGGGAGAGGGATGGGGATGGGGAGGGAGAGAGAGAGCGAGCGGGGAGGATGGA
>NW_027213164.1:80000-81239 GCF_042767895.1 Penaeus vannamei | reverse complement strand
AAAATCAATCTCTCCATTTCCTTCTTACTCCTTCGCATTGTAAACACCGGAGAAAGAGACAGATACAAAGGTAGAAAGATATATGGAACGGAAGGTAAGTAGGTAGAAATACAAACATAATTTCATGCATAAAAATGAATATGAATTCTATCCGTCGGGGATCGAACCCGAGTCTGTCGCGTAGGAGGCGACCGTGCTAACCACTACACCACAGAGAGATGTACTTTTCAATTAATTTCACTGCAACTAAATTGTAGTTTTTACGAGCACACTCATATTACATGTGTGTATGTGACGTTACATATGTTATTGTATGCCTACCATTGCACTGAAATACGTCCAATCTTTTAAAATCGACCTTATTACCTCAACTAAGCATTATGATAAAGAGAAATCCTGGAAAAATATAAAGCACAAGCCCTTTTTTCTTTCTTTTTGTGTCTTGTTTTGCTGGCTTGCCCACTGCTGTTACTATTATCTTTATTATCAATTCTCTTCACAGACTTCCAAATCGTCAATCCCATTTGAATACGTATTTTGATATTACCAGTGAGCCAAATGGTTTATTTACAGTGTACATTTATTTGTCGAAATTTGTGGTTGAAGGAATAAGCAGTAATGTTATTAATATATACATTTCTCGATCAGAAATATATTTCTTTTCATTACATATCTACTAAATATATAATTGTATTCGTTCACCCCATAAATGTTTTAAATAAATCCCTCTATTACACTATTCATCTCGTAATTAACTCACAAAAAAAAACAATAGGTTCTAAGTATTTTTGAAAATCCCATGTGGAAAGATATTCGCTGAATCTCTTACTATTAAACATTTTCTCTCGGGATTTTTCCTTTTTGGTTTTAATATTGTCGGGAGAAAACGGACCCCGGTATATTGAAGCCCTAACCTCTCTTACTATTGCCTATAGACATATTTATAGTGTAAAGGATAGAATAGTGACAATTACAGGAAATAATCCATCACTGGGTAGCTCTTATTAGCACATTAAACAAGATCTTTGATGAATATATATATGAATGTCAACAAAACAAGATATTTTTGGTTGAACTTAATATAACATCGCGACTGCGTACTTCGTGAATATCAAATTTAAATTGATAAAAGTAGATTCGTAAGCTAAACTATTGCTTACAAGTATTTTTGAAATGCACAATGATCATGGTATTAACATGAATATAACGACAGCAATATAACTTATTATGCAGTGAAAA
>NW_027213164.1:67500-70000 GCF_042767895.1 Penaeus vannamei | reverse complement strand
GGGAGGGAGGGAGAGAAGGAGAGAGGAAGGGACTGGGGGAAGGAGGAGGGAATGGGGGAAGGGGGGAGGGAATGGGGGAGAAGGAGGGAGGGGGAATGGGGGAGGGGGAGGGAGAGAGAAGGGAGAGAGGAGAGGGAGGCGGAGAGAGGAACGGAGGAAGGGAACGTGGGAGGAAAGGGGCTTGAGGGAGGGGGCGGGAGGGAGGGAGGAACGGGAAGGGAGGAAGGAGATGTAGGCGGAAGGGGGGAAGGGAACGTAAGAGGAGGGAGGAGCTGGTGGGAGGGGAAGAGTGAAGGGGATATGGAGAGGGAGGGAAGTTGGGGGGGGAAGGGAATGATGGGCGGGAGAGGGAATGGAAGGAGGGAGAAAAAGGGGGAGAGGGAGATGTAATCGGAAGGGGGAAGGGAATGTGGGAGGGCAAGGCTACAGGAAGGGAGAGGAGGGGGAAGAAAGGGAGAAAGGTAGGGGAAGGGAATGCAAAAGGGGGAGGAAAGGAGAGAGGGAGGAGAGGAAATGCAGGTGAAAAAAGAAAGAAGAGGATTTGGGAGGGAAGGGACTAGGAAGGGAGGGAGGGGGAGGGGAGAATGGTGGGGAGGGAAGGAGGGAAGGAGGGAAGAGAAAGAGAGAAAGGAAGGAATATAGGATACCAGAAAGGACAGAGGAAGGTAAGAGAGGAAGAGAATTAAGAGGAATGTGGAAACACGGAATGTAGAAAGAGGAAAAGAGTAATGGAAGAAAGTAAAAGAGGAGAGAGAGAATAAAATAGAAGAGAGAGATAGAAAGAGAAGGAAGAAACGCAAAAGAAGGGAGAGAAAAAGAAGCAAAGCGAATAAGGGAAGAGAAAATAGGGAAAGGAAGAGAAAAGACGAAGAAAAAGACACAAAAGATTGGATAAAGATGTGAGATAGGGAGAAATCAAAACGAAAGCCTGGGAGAAGAGAAAGAGAGGGAGAGAGGAATGAGACGAAGACAGAAAGAACAGATTAGCGAAGAAAGAGAGAAAGGAGGAAGAAAGAATGGGAAGAGAAGAAGAGGACAGATTGGGCGGCTGAGGGAATTAAGGGAAAAGGGAGAGGAGCGATAAAGGGATGAACGGGAATAAGGAAGGAGGAAAAGGAAAGAGAGGGAAGATTAAGAACAGGAGAGGAGAGAGGAAAGGAAGAAAATAGAAAAGAGCTTTCAATTAATACATCACTTATCTGTTTATCTATCTATATGTATATGTATATATTTATGTATGCACACACACACACACACACACACACACACACACACACACACACACACACACACACACACACACACACACACACACACACACACACACACACACACACATATATATATATATATATATATATATATATATATATACATATATATATATATATATATATATATATATATATATATATATATACATATATATAAATATATATATATATATATGTATATACATATATAAATATATATATATATATATACAAATATAAATATATATATATATATATATATATATATATATATATATATATATATATATATATATATATATATATATATGCAAACAAACATATAAACAAACACTTTCTCAAGTAAATATACATATATCCCCGTCAAGATAAAAAAGATAAATGCCTTAGATTTATTTTCAAAAACTGAATTCATAAAAAAAGAAAGAAAGAAAAAACAACAACTGTGATACCACAATCTGGGATCATGATTAACAACACTAATTAGCCAGTCCGAACAATAATCACATCCATGATAGTAATAATTAGAGTCATTCTGCATTCAACAAAGGGTAAGTGATGATAGCAATGAGTAAATCATCATCATCATTTTCTTAGAGGATTTATGATTACGTCGATGATTATGATTATTAATATTATCCAGCTTATCTTCATGTAGATTTATTGTTTACATGTGCAACAGCTGTTCGAGTCGGTCAGCTGATGTGTGTCGTCTTCAGTAGACTGGCCGACCGTGGCCTGAATAAAAGAGAGGAAAAAGAGAGAGAGAGAGAGAGAGAGAGAGAAGAGAGAGAGAGAGAGAGAGAGAGAGAGAGAGAGAGAGAGAGAGGAGAGAGAGAGAGAGAGAGAGAGGACGGGAGGGAGAGGAGGGAGAGGGAGGCGAGGGACGGGGGGAGGGAGGGAGGAGGGAGAGAGGGAGAGGAGAGGAGAGGGAGGGCGGGAGGGGGCAGGGAGGGAGAGAGGAGAGAGAGGGAGAGGGAAAGAGAGAGAGAGAGAGAGAGAGAGAGAGAGAGAGAGAGAGAGAGAGAGAGAGAGAGAGAGAGAAAGACAGAGAGAGAGAGAGAGAGAGAGAGAGAGACAGAGACAGAGAGAGAGAGAGACGCCCAGTGAGGAGAGAGAGAGAGACACGCCCAGTGTGTGTGTGTGTGTGTGTGTGTGTGTGTGTGTGTGTGTGTGTGTGAGAGAGAGAGAGAGAGATAGAGAGAGAGAGAGAGAGAGAGAGAGAGAGAGAGAGAATATAGGCATAT
>NW_027213164.1:40000-42500 GCF_042767895.1 Penaeus vannamei | reverse complement strand
TATTATTATTATCATTATCATTATTATTATTATTATTATTATCATTATCATTATTATTATCATTATCATTATCATTATTATTATCATCATTATCATTATTATTATTATTATTATCATTATTATTATCATCATCATTATCATTACTCTCATAATTATTATTATCATTATCGTTATCATTATCACCAACCAGCAACAACAAAAGCAACCAAGAAACAAGAAGCAAATAAACAAAAACAAACAAACTAAAACAAACAAACTAACAAACATAATACACACAAAACAAACAAACAAAGACAAACAAACAAACTAACTAACAAACATAATAAACAAAGAACAAATAAATAAAAAACTAAGAAACACACAAACAAACAAACACGGCCAACATAGACATCATGACGAATGAAGACATCGGCAGGGGTGGCGGGGGAGGGGGTGACAAAGAGGAGGTGACAGGAAGGGGAAAGGGGCTGGCAGGGGTACACAGGTGAAGGCAAGAGGTGGGGGGGTTACGGGTGACAGGGGAGGGGGGGGGAATGACATGGGAAGGGAAGGGGGGTGGCACAAGAGATGAGGACAGGAGGAGGGGGTGGCAGGAAGGGGAGGGAGGGAGGCGGCAGGGGGGCAGAGGTTAAGACAGGGAGTGGGGCAAGTGACAGGGAGGAGGGGGGGGGATGGCAGGGTAATTAAGTGTAATTCACAGCTTACCATTTCCCTTTTCACTCATGTTATTTCTCTTCCCTTTCCATCTGTCACAACAAAAAGACGAAAGGAAGTCGCTAATATATATATATATATATATATATATATATATATATATATATATATATATATTTATCTATCTATATCTATATCTATATCTATCTATCTATCTATTTATCTATCTATCTCTCTATCTATCTATCTATCTATCTATCTATCTATCTATATATATATATATATATATATATGCATATAAATATATATATATATATATATATATATATATATATATATATATATATATATACATATATATACATATATATATATATATACATATATATACATATATATATATATATATATATATATATATATATATATATATATATATATATATATATACACATATATATATGTTTAAACACACACACACACACACACACACACACACACACACACACACACACACACACACACACACACACACACACACACACACACACACATATATATATATATATATATTATATATATATATATATATATATATATATATATATATATATATGTATATATATGCATATATATATATATATATATATATATATATATATATATATATATATATATATATATATATGTACATATATATATATATATATATATATATATATATATATATATATATATATATATATATATATATATATATATATATATATATGTATGTAAATATATCTATATATATATATGTATATATATATATGTAAATATATATATGTATATATTATATATATATAGTTTATATAGATAGATAGATAGATAGATAGATAGATAGATAGATAGATAGATACGCAGATAGATAGATGGAAGTATAGACATATGTGTGAGTACATAAATGCAGTTGAGACAGACAGTCCACTAATCGGACATGGGTCAAAAAATCACCCCCCCCCACCCCCTCCTACTCCCCCACTCAGGCCAAAGGAGCTACCCTGAAATCCCTCATTAACTCGCCCTTAATCCCCCCATCCCTCCCCCCCCCCATCCCCAAACCGTCCTCACCCCCCTCCAACCTCACCCCCCCTATTCTCCCTCTGTCCCGCCCACGCCACCCACTTCCACCCCCGTGTCTGCCCCCACCTGCTCTCTCCTCTTCCCCCCATATCCTTCCATCCCCTCCCACCCCTTTCCTCTTCTCTCTCTCTTTCTTCCTCTCTTGTTTTTTTTCTTATTCCTGTTCTCTCTTGTTTTCGTAATTTTTATTTTATTATTTTTTTCTATCTCCTTATTGTCTCTTTTCTTCCCTATGTCTTTTTTTTTCTTTCTCTTATACTCATTTTATCTTTTTCCCTTTTTCATTCTTCATCTTCTCTCCCTGTCATTCCCTCTTCCCTCTCTCTCTCTCCTTCATCTTCCTCTCCCCCTCCTTCTCTATCCCCCTTTCACCTTGTCCCCTCCTCCCCCCAACTCTCAGTCCTCCCCCCCCCAACATCCTCCAACATATCCCTTTCCTCTCCTTGTCACCCCTCTGTTACCCACCCCTCACCCTTACCCCTTCCTCTCCTTGTCACCCCCCTAAACCCCTCAACCCTCCTCTCCCCCCTCCCCCTACCCCTTCCTCTCCTTGTCACCCCCACCCTGCACCCCTCAACCCCTCCTCTTCCTCCCCCCTTCCACCTCCCCCTCCCACATCCCCCCTAATCCCCTTAACCCTCCACTTCCTCTCCTTCTTCTCCCCCCTTCCCCTCCCCCTCCCCGTCCCCCCTCTCCCCTTCCCCGTCCCCCCTCTCCCCTC